>NW_024870526.1:436887-624190 GCF_013358625.1 Macadamia integrifolia | reverse complement strand
TGAGGTGGGTGAAAGTTCACTAACTCCTCTGGGTCCGTCACCTCAAGCCCATCTTGTCGGCTGATGTACGTAGGCAAATAAAAAGATGTGTGAGTCAATCCCATCAACCTGACGTAGTTGTAGCCAGGGATCTTTATCAAAAAATCTTCTTATAGCTTCCCTATGCACCTCCATGCGATATCTTGCACAGTCGTTTCCTATAGTTACTTCCCCCAATCAGTGATGAGGTTGAATTCTGAAACTTCCCTCTTATCCTGGTAGCAAAGGACTCCGAGTGGGCCTCCTTTTGATGGCTTGGTTAACTTCAGTTTTTTGAGGAACCAAATCTGAAAAATAGCAGGACTCCCTTGATAATGATCTAGTCTAAATTTTTGGCCATAGCTCATATCATCAAGTTCCTTGAGTGTTTCCACAAGAACTGTAGGGATGATATCACCTCCTTTCTTCAACTGTTTTACTACCTCAGTTAGAATTGATGGCGCACCTTGTCCGGAAGTGCGGTGAATATAGCAAGCTATCATGCAAAGTAAATAAGCATCCTATGATCTTTGTTGATGGATTCCTCCCATTGGTAGATATTAAATGAAGATCCGGGCCATCTTCAGAGACCTGACAAATTGCTTCACTTCCTCTTCTTTCCATCTGAAGAAGTCCTAAATTTCTTCTAAACAATCTTTTTTCAAAGATGGTTGTAACAAATGACCTTTGGGTGGAGATAACATACAAACCTGGAATTCTTCAAGAGTTGGGCAGATTTCCACTAATCCAAACCAAAATACATGTAAGCTAGCATCCCAATGTTGAGGCACCTGTCGGAGTACCTGATGATGAAATTTCACACATCCGATCCGACCAAGGAATGACACATTCATGGATTCCAGCAATCCTGGCTCCCTCATATTCATGTCCAATGTCTATGTCCTCAACATCTCATCCAATGAGCTCATGACTTTTCTTGAAACCATCACAAACAAAAGAGATATGATGATTTATCAAAGCGTTACTCATTGGATAATGACTCAGCCAAGCCTTTATAATAATTGCATCAAGCTATTTTTTTTTTTTTTACTGATCAAGGGTGGAGAATAAACTGACCTTGATAAACTGGTGCCGAGTGGTGACTTTTGGGGGGATAGAATCATGGATGAGAAGTGGTGGATCAATGGGTGGATGACAGATGGCCTTTCATGCCAAATGGTGATTCTTGGGGGACACAATCCTGGGAAGTGATGGACCAATGGGTGGATGACAGATACCTAATGGCCTTTCATGCCAAATGGCGATTCTTGGGGGACATAAATTATGATGATCTTTTAAGATACTCTGATTATTAATCTAGGAACCAATTTATTGCCTTAAGATGGTTGAGACCGCACTTGTACATGTCAAGTTACCTATGTATCCCTCGAAAGGAATTAGGTCTGACAAAGTTCAAGCTATTCACCCTATTGGACATAATATTTCTTGAGTTGATCCATGTTGACCAGTCCGAGTATTTCTTTGCCATTATGGTCTATCAGTTTCATAGGTTTGCCTGGTAAAATCTCTTTGATAGTGAATGGGCCACTCTAGTTGGGCCTGAATTTTCCTCTTGGGTCATAAATCGGGGCTCTTTGTTCTCAAAGAACAAGTTCACCCAACTCTATGTGGCGGGGCTTCACATTCTTGTTGAAGGCCCTAGCCATTCTAAGTTGATATTTCTTCA
The DNA here is from genome assembly GCF_013358625.1 of Macadamia integrifolia. NCBI lineage: Eukaryota > Viridiplantae > Streptophyta > Magnoliopsida > Proteales > Proteaceae > Macadamia > Macadamia integrifolia. The sequence continues at coordinate 622,485 of NW_024870526.1, read as the reverse complement.
GATTATCCATGGCTTTCATACACCTTTCATCGAGAAATTTGAGCTCATCATGTCTGGCCTTTACCTACTCTCATTTAGGTTGCTGACTATCAAGGAGCACCCTTAGGGATGGTACCAGGATTTCCATAAGTAGAACCACCTCAACCCCATATACCAAGGAAAAAAGGGTTGCCCCTGTAGAGGATCGTACAGAAGTCCGGTATGCCCAAAAGGAAAGGGGTAACTTATTAGCCCAATCCTTATGTGTTTCTGCCATTTTCTGTAAGATGACTTTGATGTTCTTATTGGCTACTTCCACTGCCCTATTGGTCTGTGGCCTGTAAGTGGTAGAGCGATGACTTTTGATACCAAACTTTATGTAGATTTTGTCGGTCTTGCCCTAGAAATGGGATCCTTGATCTGATATCAATTCTTGAAGTACTCCATATCGCACAATGATATTTTCTTGGATGAATTTGGCTACGTTAGCAGATGTAAGGACTACATAGGACTGAGTTCCCACCCACTTGGTGAAATAATCTACGGCTACCAAGATGAACTCGTGACCATTGGATGCTTTAGGGTTGACCTTTCCAATGATGTCGATGCCCCAAGTGGAGAATAGCCAAGCCGAACTAAGTGAATGCAACTCTGTTGGTGGGATATGTATGATGTTAGCAAATATCTGACACTTGTAGCATTTCTCAACAAAGTCCACGCAATCTGCTTCCATTGTGTTCCAGTAGTATCTCAACCTGAGGATCTTCTTAGATAACATCTTGACATTCATGTGGGGTCCACAAAGACCTTGATGAATTTCCTCCATGATGGTTGTAGCTTTCTCTTCATCCACACACAACAACTATATTCCATTATAGTATCCTTTGTATATCATATCCTCTTGAAGAATAAACTAGGAGGCATATCTTCTCAGAAATTTTTTTTCTCTATCAGTTGCTTCAACTGGGTACTTCCTTTCCCTAATGAAATCCACTATGTGAGCAAACCAATACCAACCATCCATAGTGAGAGAGTTCACCGACTTTTGATAAATAGGTCTACCTCTTTATTCTACTAAAAATGGTCAGACCCTAGCCATGGGGTTGCATTCTACCATGGAAGCCAAAGTTGCAACGGCATCAACAAACCTGTTGTTGTCTCTCTAGAATTATTCGAACAAGATCTTCTCAAAGTGTTCAATCACCTCTTCCAGATGTTCTTGATATGGCTTCAGTTTTTCATCTCTAGTCTTCCAATTTCTTTGCATCTGATAAATGACAATGGATGAGTCTCCATACACCTTGATCCTTTTGACCCCAATGGTCAGGGCTGTTTCTAATCCCAAAGCACAAGCTTCATACTCAGTAATACTATTGGTAAAGAGGAAATCGAGGTGGAATGATGAAGGCAAATAAAGGCCACCAGGAGTGACAACAATATTCTCGCACCACACCCCTTTTGATTAGCCGCTCCATCAAAGAATAACCACCATTCATTAACTGTGTCTTCTTCCTCCATTGCGGTGATTCCTTCATTGGGAAAGGCAGTATCTAAAGATCTTCCATCTTCTATGGGGTGGGCAGCCAAATAATCGGCTATGGCCTACCCCTTGATAGATTTTTGAGTAACATAGGTGAGGTCAAACTCTGATAGTAAAAGCAACCAATGGGCCATCCTTCCTATTAAGGAAGGCTTCTCAAATAGATATTTGATGGGATCCATCCTTGAGATCAAGTGCACTGAATAAGAAACCATGTAGTGTCACAACCTTTTCGTTGCCTAAATCAAAGCAGCACAAGTTATTTTCAAAGATGTGTACCGCGTCTCATACTCCAGGAACTTCTTGCTAAGATAATATATGGCATGCTCTCTCCCTTCTTTTGTCTCCTTCTATGCTAGCAAAGAACTCATGGAGTAGTCTCCCATAAACAAATACAACAGAAGCAGTGCTCCTTCCACCGGTGGTGTCAATACTGGTGGGTTCATAAGGTATCCTTTAATTTTAACAAAAGTTTGTTGGCATTGGTCATTCCATTCCATGGGCTGAGCCTTTTTTAGTTGCTTGAAAATTGGTTCACAGATTGTAGTCAACTGAGCTATGAATCTACTAATATATTGGATGTGACCTAGAAATCCTCGTATTTGCTTCTCAGTCTGTGGTGTAGGCATTTTCTGAATTGCCTTGATCTTGATAGGATTGACCTCAATGCCTCTTTCGCTCACTAAGGAGCCTTAAACCTTTCCCTCTATTGCCCCAAATACACACTTCTGAGGATTCAACTTTAGTTGAAACTTCTTAATTCTTTCAGAGAAATTCCTTAGCACGGGAATATTCTCCTACCAATCTTTTGACTTCACTATCATGTCATCCACATAGACTTCCACATCTTTGTTCATCATATCATACAGTATGGCCATAGATGCTCTCTGATAAGTTACCCCAGTGTTCTTTAGTCCGAAAGGCATCACTTTATAACAATAGGTTCCCCATGGAGTGGTGAAGGTTGTCTTCTCACGATCTTCTGGGTGGATGGTTATTTGGTTGTATCCAGAGAATTCATCCATAAATGATAACAAAGCATGCCCTGCTGTATTATCCATTAATACATCAATGTGAGGTAATGGCAAGTCATCTTTAGGGCTCACTTTGTTAAGATCTTGGAAGTCCACGCACATTCGTACCTTGCCATCCTTCTTGGGTACTGGTACAATGTTGGCCAACCCTTGGGGGTATTTCACCACTTGTAGAAATCCTGCATTCTATTGCTTTACAACTTCTTCTCCGATCATCTCACTCCATTCTAGTTGCATTCTTCAGAGCTTCTGCTTTACTGGCCTTACCCCAGGGTAAGTCGGCAATCGATGCTGCACGATGTTGGGGTCAATACCAGGCATATCTTCATAAGACCAAGCAAAGACCTCGGTGAATTCCTTCAGAAGACTAATCATCTGCTTCTTTATCATCAAGGGTAGTGCCAATTTTTACCTCTTAAAGGCATTGGCTGGTTCCTAGATTAATATCCTGAGTATCCTCACGGATGGGTTGGGCTTTCTTTGGTTTGCATTGTTTTATTAATTCTTGGTACTTATTAAGATCATCATCAAAAAAAGGACACAAGTCGTACTCAAAATCAAAAATTTCTTTCATGAAAGAAGGAGTAACAGACTTGACATACAAGGACTCTAGACTCTCCTCAAGAGGGGAGGTCGACATAGAATCATAAACAACAGACTCGACTACAGACTCGATAACTGGCTTGATGCTTTTACTAGGGGTATTCAAGCTGGTTGACTCAATAGCATGAGCAAACTTGAAGTTTTCTCCAATGCTTGTCCAATTCAGGAGTGATTCAGTGGCTTCATGGATGAGGAGGTGTGGCAAAGTGCCTTCTCCCTCTGAGAAATTTGTTTCTACTTCTTCAGTGGTGCAATGGTTCTTCTGGATAGGTGCCTGCTTCTTTATGAATACCAACTGATCAATCTCATACTCTCGGAAGCCAAACTTTCTGAGGGGGTGAAAATTGCTGGAGACTACTCAATCCCTTTTCTATAAAGTCTATCTTTTTTAGCCTATTGAGGGATGCCATCCCATTACCTTGGTCACATCTTTGACTACCTTCACTAGTCTTACCATTGTAGTTGATTCAGGCACAGTACATATTGACCATCATTCTCTGTGCTCTTCTTTGCTTCGCATACATACTTCTTCCTCTAAAAGGAAGAGGGTTGAGCTCATGTAGCTCTCGGGCTCTTGGCTCTTGTAAGAGGGAGCAAATACGGATTTTTAGGTCCGTGGGAAGCTGTAGACTCCAGGTGAACCTTATCCTCTTTTCCCACTCTCTTTTCAGGAGGACCCAAGGACTTGGCAATTCCCTAGATCGGATTAGCATCGTGGGGTTGCCAGAGGAGAACCCATCTTCAATCATTGCAATTTCTGCTATCTTAGTAATGCAACTGTCGTGATTACTCTTATTGACTAGCATTTTCTGTTGTTCTACTTCATGAGTCACCCAATCGAACTCGTCTTAGAAGAACACTTCAAATCCTGGTTGCATCATGGTGGCGGTTTCATCAAACTATGGATCTACATTTTCGTAAAAAAGGAAATCCTCTCCTTCCCTTACGAAGTACCCATTGAGAGTAGGGTAGTAAGTGACAAAGATCTTCCTAGTCATCCTCAGTACTTTTTGGCCATTGGTGATCGGAGAAGTGTATCCCAGACCATTCTTTCCTTTGTTCACTGCCAAACTGGGCTGCTTTGGAACTCCTTAATGATATTTCCCTAGCCCTATACCAAAAAAATATTGCATACTCTTCATCATCTGATTCACCGGTGGACTTCAGATGGCTTCATAGTTAGCTGGGATTTCCTCCTTTGGTGCTTCTTTGGCAATGGCTGCACAAGTTGTGTCCAATTCAAAACTACTTAGTTGGACTTCTTGGTCTTGTTCTTCCCCATTTTCAATATTGGCCAAGGTATTAATCACTTTAGGATCTCCGGTTACTATGATCAGCTTCCCTTCATGAATAAACTTCATTTTTTTATGGAGACTAGAGGACACTGCCTCCACAAGATGCAACCAAGGCCTTCCCAAGAGCATGTTAAAGGCTGCCGGGATATCAATGCCTTGGAAATCAATATCAAACTTCAACAGGCCAATTTGTACAGCAAGGGTAATGATGCCAAGGATCTTTCTCTTGGTATCGTCATATGCCCGTATGGTTTGGGTGGTCGGTCTCATTTCTTCCAAGGTGATGTCAATACTTTTTGCTGATCTCAATGGTAGCACATTCAAAGCAGACCTGTTGTCAACTATAACTTGGGGAACCACTTTGTCAAAACATTCTACCATGATGTGGAGAGCTCAATTGTGCAGGACTCCTTTGGGATGCTCTGATTCTAAGAACATCAAGGATTGTACCACATATATTGCCCTACTATATATGCAAGATGTGCTAGACTTACCTCTATCGGCACTTGCACATTGGTGAGAGACTTTAAGACTGCTTCACGATGTGTAGGGGATGCCATCAACAATCCCTAAATAGAGATATTTGCTTGGGACTTCTTGAGTTAAGCCAAGATTAGGTTATCTAGCTCTTTCTTTATGCTGCTAGTTCGCGCTTCACTAGCCCTTGACTATTCTACTGCTAAGGCCTTGCCTTCATAGTCTTTTCCACTCCGAGTCTCCATCACATTGATAGGTTTTTTTATAATAATCTCTATGGGATAGCAGTCTTCGTCATCACTATTTGTTAGGGTGATTATCCCTACCATAGAGTCTTCCTCTTCTTTTAATTCTTCTTCTTGGGTTGGAGTGGGAGGTTGAGGCTCTCCACAAATATCCACAACCCTAGCTCGCACTTTCTTGTCTGCATTGGAAAGCCTTGCAACTGTTGTGTCTAACATCTCTGCCAATGTGGCATGTCCCCCTATTCTTTTAAGGACCATCAACTGCTCGGTATAGCATTGCTCACTGGTGGCTATTTCACCCAACATTTGATCAATTTCGTCAGCCTCGAGCTTGATGTCGATTAAACGATTATAGATATAAGCCATGTGCTCTGCTATAGGGTTTCCTTCACCTTCAAATTTGATCTCATACCCTTCACTATCTTCTGAATCTGACATAGAATCATCTTCCTCCATGCATAGGGAAGGGTGAATGCCACCTGTTGGATCAGCAATGAGGTCATCACCACCAATAGCATAAACTGAGAAACACGTCGGATGTTCTGGTGAGCAATATTCTGACTCATCATCATAATCATTGTACCAAGGCCCTTGGTAGTCATCCCAATCTGAATACCCATCATCTTCCTAAGATTCGGAGTCATCTCTATCATTCTCATCCTCATCCTCATCATCGTCGTCATCATCCTCTTCTTCACTGATTTCCCCCTCACTTGATTCTTCATCAGATTCTTATGGACCATCAAATTCTCTAGCATCCAAACGCTTGTAGTATTCAAAGTGTATGGACCGGAATATTGCCATAGGGTTGGTCTTTTCATCACTGGCTTGAAGTTGGACCAGTCCTGACTCCTGATCTTCTATGTCACTCCCTATGTGGATTAGGGAAGTGTATTCTTTGATCTTCTTGCCTATGGCCAATGTAGTTACCACACTGAGAAGATCAACTGTAACCTCTTCAATTACTTCTAGATTGCTTTTTAAAGATGTAGCAGGTTGAATTAGAGAAGTGGGATCACTTTCCTAGTCTTCCCCTATTACATTTAACCCTGTTGATGAAGTCATCTTTGGGGAATCCGGTAGTGCAAGCATATCCTTCCAATCGTACTCGTCCGTCCATCCTTCTTTTGGGTTATGTACCAAACCTTGAGAATGGGATTGGTATGAGGGTGATGAGGGATATGAAGCGGGATGATATGAAGATGATGTAATGTGAGAGGTAGGATATGAAGATTGGGGTGATAGGATGAGGAGGTTCCTTCACTTTGACAATGGGGGAAAGGTTGATGATATGGTGGAGGTTGATAATATAGTGAAGGTGGAAGGTATAGTGGGTTTAGTAATGTGGTGCGGTGGATTCTTCTGTTGATGAGGAAGGATGAACGGCGGGTGCCCGATCTTCTAATTCTTCTTCTGACCATTCTCTTCTTCTGGGAGTTCTCATGACTCCCACCCTTTGACTCATGAGTTTCCTATAAGCACGGGTATTCATATGATTCTTCCAAGCTCTAGGTACAATGAGTTGAATAGGGTCACTCTCTATGGTTTCTTCATCCGGATTGTTCACATGAATAGGGAGTAGATTGGTATTGCTACTTCACCTTAACCTCAATGGAATCAGAAAACTGCCTTCTTGGATGTGGGGCCTTTTGGGAGGGTGCATCTGCTTGCATTATGAAGGGCTGTGAAGAAGTGACTGGTGAGATTGACTGCTGAACCATACTCACCATATTATTTTTTGGACTCTTTCCATATCTAACTTGGGTGTTCTTGCTTGCATCTTGGGGGGACCCTTGATACCTGGCCTCTACAAGTTGCAAGTGAATGGGGCCGGTGCCTCCCTCAGAATTCTATTCTCCACATGTGTACCGGTGGCTAATAAGGCATTAAAAGTTTACAAATGATGATAGTAGAGAAAAATATAATAGGGCTTTGACAGGTTCTCTATCAACATCTCCACTTGCCCTGGTTCTGAAGGCTGATCTGCCATCTTGGCAGCCTTATCTCTAAACCTCATCAAGAAGGTAATGAATCCTTCTCTAGGTTGTTGCCTCAAAGTCTCAAGCTCTCGTTGCTTCACATCTACTTCGGTGTTATATGAGTACTGTTTAGTGAAGGCTTTCACCACTGTCGCCTAATTTTGAGTTTGAGATGACTCCAAGTGTGTGAGCCACCTTAGTGCTGGCCCTGAGAGGGTTAGCATGAAGGCTTGGCCCATCTGGTTTTCTGTAAGTTGCCAAGATTTGGCGATGCTGAGGAAGACTTCAAGATGAGCCTTGGGGTCTCCTGACCCATCAAACTTATCAGTCTGCCACTTGAATTTTTTGAAAATTCTTGCCTCGGAGAAGAAACTCATCTCTTCTGAATCCACTGCTTGGCCTTCCGAGCTTTTTCCTGCTCAAATCATATTCTCCAAATTCTCTAACCTACTCTCTGAGTTTCCTTTCTTTCTTTATCTATGGAGGCCCAATGCGGACATGTGCTACAAATTCCTCTTCCTCATCTTCAATCACCACCCTGGGAGGAGGAACCTTGGAATAGGCCCCTCACTTACCATTTGGATGGGTAGGTGAAGATCATCTTTGACCGATTGGTCTGATTTGCTCTGGTTCTCGTAAGTCAACTTGGGAAGAGTTCCCACGATAACCTGCAGCTCCATTCTATTCCATGTCTCCCATAGCCGATGCCGGCTCACTCCTGGGGTTAGTTATAGGAGGATTCTGAAGTGCATGCAATATCTGAGCTATCCCTCTCTTGACTTCAACCATTTCTGTTTGTAAGGTCTCCACTGGACAGACCCAGGCCTGTATGGGTGATTCAAAGTCATGTGGATCCATACTAACTGGGCTATAATCACTCGGTAGTAGACAATCTCAAAGAGATGACGGAGGTGATACTAGACTTAGGCGAGTCAACCGATTACCCTAACGCGTCCAGAGGGACCGCAAAGAATACTTGAGGTGTGGATTTGTGCCTGGGCCAAAAGTGGATTATTTTAGGATTCTTCAATTGCCAATCCCTTGTTCACGCATTCACTAAATTAACAACCAATAATTCATCCAAAGTTAGTCCACTTAATGATAGGGGGTGGATAGGGTTTGATTCCCCTAGTCCACTCGATGTCATAAGCGGGAGATTTATATAAATGGCTTGTTGAAAATATTCCCATAAGACATTCCATGTAATAAAGTCATGCTTTCCTTACTCTTTTTCCCAGTAGGTGTCCTTCTTTCTAATTTTCTCGGGACTTCTCGAGACTTGACGTGACTCTGACAGGATTGCCCCTGAGTCACATATCTAGACTTTTCCTTAAGGAGGAAGGACACCTTTTATCCAAAACCCACTTAGGAAAGCAATTCTTTACAACGAGAATATGATATAGGAACATTCCTTTTCAAGACCGCAAATAAGTTCTACAGTTAGCTTGTGGCGCTCTTAGCTTCTTCATCTATTTCCTACATGATGTGAGCATATGGTGGATGCAATAGGACCGACAAGGCTTCCTTAATAGTATCTATATATTCAATGTACGTGATCCTTTTGATATACCCATAGGTACTAGATCAAGGGGGTGACTTCCTTCCCCATTACTCACGACTACACACGAGGTTAAGCAATTAGCCACAGGGTGGTGCAACCATGAGTGACTGTGTGCAAAAGTGTAATGTAGGGTAACCATCATTTGATCTTAGAATGCCATAAAGTGCATGGATGTAGAGCCCTGCTCTTTAAAACTGATTTATTGATCGATTGGTTTGGTTTGGTCTTATAGGGTCTGAATCGGAACGTGTTTATGCCGGTGCCTTGTGGTATATGACGGCAAGGGTGACATCAAATGTGGGGTGGCCTGATAAGATTGAGCCAGTACCCAAGGTGATTTGCTTGCCTAAGCCGTGCCCTTTCACATATCATAAGGCCATGTATGAATAGGAAAGGTAAGTTATCATATTTGAATGATAGGAACTTGATCCACAACATGTGGCAAGAATGAAGTACATGTTAAGACTATTTTCCTCCAAAATACAGCAAGGTTGGCTTGTTTGGCCAACTGGTGGGTGTCACTGCTAGGTGCGAGACCCACCAGTGTGACCCACCTATTGGGGTATTGTGGACCCCAGCATACCCAGCTTGGATGAGCATGTGTGTCTCGACCTGCTCGTCGTAATGAGGTCTTGTATGCCCAATGATGTTGGCTACATCGCCCGAAAATGCGATTTAATGTGTTTTGGTCCTTAATGGGCAAAACCAAACAGACTTTAGAAAATATTTATGACACTAGGGTAATAGCTTCATATCTCTCTCTCCCTCATTTATGATTTCAACAAGTTGGTGAGAGGAGGAAAGAAGAGGATAGAGAGAAGGAAGAGGAAAGAGGCTTTCCCTTTGGATTCTGGAGCTACATCTTACCCCTCCGTCACCGGAATACTGTCTGGTGTCTTAAGATCTACACTCTAAGGTAAGTAACGCCATAAACCCTTTAGGTACGATGAAGCCCTTTGTGTATGTTGTTGAATCTAGTGAATAATGAAACCATAGTGTGATTTCATTGAAGGATTTAAGAAGGAAAACAAAGATTTGGAGGTTATTAAAGTGGCATTTGAATTTGGGAAGAGGATTTCAAGATTTGGTGCTTTTCAAGTAAAGGTATGATTTCTTCTCCCAAATCTTGTTGTTGTCTTAGATCCATGGTACAATCAAGCAGATAAAATTTCTAATGTGTGGGAAATGATGTGGGAATCACCCTATTGGGGTTCCAAGAGATGGAATGGAAGAGAGAAGGAAAACAGCAAAATCCGAAAGAACCAGTGGGTAAGACCGGCGGGTGCCAGACCCACCGATGTGACCCACCAGTCACACCTACTCCCTCGGGTTCTACTGGCAGGTAAGACCAGTGGTTCCTGACCCACCTATATGACCTACCGATCTAAGCAGACTGCACGGGTGGGTTCTCCTACCGACCTATATAGCTCAAATGAGCTCTGATTGGACTCAAACTCGTCGTCAACCATCTTCACGCTATTATACGCTTCATGTTTATATCCTACATCGATTATAATCCCGATATAGATGCATTCTAAACCCTTTATTTGTGCTAGGTTTCGAGAAACTCATCTTCTCACTCCGGATCTTACTTGTACCGTGAGTGCTAATTCTTCCACAAGAATAGGTAAGTGGGGAGAGGACTTTGACCTTAATTTTTGGATTTTTTTTTGCATTCATAGACTACATTGACATTCCGATTGCCATTTTCATGCATATGATTTATGAATGAATGATGCATTTAGAGCTGAACATGCTGTATGTTAATTTCTATATGCATGAGTACTTGCTTGAATCTTGAGATTGGATTTATCATATGATGATTATGATGCTGATACTTTTCGATCATGTGTGGGATTTTCTAGAATAGATGTCGTAGTTAGCTTAGAGACAAATGCATTTGTTCACCCTGGAATGGGACACGAAAGAACTATACAGTTGTACTATCTCATGTAGGAGCATGTGGTTAGGATTTTATATTCCCTCGTGCTATGACCTTTCCCAATAGGGGTTTACATATTAGGTTATCACTAGGGGGAAGCATCGGTTGTGGACTGTCGTTGTGGTTAGAAGTACGCCTGGCTGATCATTAGGACAGTTGGAAACCTTGGTGATATATTCAGAGGGCCAATCATACTGCTTTTAATTTTTACTGTGGTTCGGCCACAATTTACTTTTCTACTATGATGTAGCCACGATTTACATTTCTACTGTGGTTCGGCCACGATTTACTTTTTTGTGTGCTCACGATGGGCCTTCTCTGACAACCCTATGGGTGTATCGTGGGATGGAGAACACTTCTCGAACCTAGGGCATACACGCACTGTGGTTATGAGTAGCACCTTACCTATGAGCTATAATGATTTGTTTAGGTGGACTGAGATTAAATGAATCTCATGCATATAGTATCATTTGAATGCATTTGCTTGTATACGTCTTTCTTTCCATTTACTAAGCTAGTGAGCTCACCCCTTATGTACACACCTTTTTAGATGATTTTGTAGGAAATTCTATAGAGGAACCCGTGCCATGTCCCATTGATGAAACCCCAGTGGGGGATTGGTGGGTCCCTGAAGAATTTGAACACGGAGAAGGCTACTCATGTGAGGGTTGTGTTGCAGGGCAAAAGTGATAGATTCTATTGACTGTGCTTTTTTATTCTTTTGGTAAATTTCCCCTTTTGTGCTTTCGATGTTTAAATTACTATTTCTTATGTAAATATCATGCCTACGGGCCCATGAGTAATTATACTATGTGTAACAATTTGGGTATCAAGAGTATATAGGGAATTATCAGTAATCATTTATGACAAGACTTTCGCTGTATTATACTATTATATTATGTTGATCATGTGTAGCTTGTTGTGCTATGGTTACTGTATCAGATGATCTTGGTGGTTTTGGGTTACCCAGAGGGAACCCCATCACCGGTCCAGTTCTATGTGAACGGGGCGTGACAATGGTGGTATCAGACCACAATGCTCTAATCACACACAGCTTGCAAGACTAAGTTCTTAGAAACCCAAACTTAGACAAGGGGTTGGGGAAAACCTTAAAAGACTTCAAATAAAAAACTAAGGGAACACAAAACTTAAAAAATTTACAATGATGTATTCGTATATTGGGGGTACCAAAAGTTCACACAAGAACAAGATTAGACAACCACATAAAAATTTTCCATATATATAAGAAGAGAATTCACAACATAAAAATATCTAGAAATTTCTCTACACACTAGAGAACTGTTCCAATAATTGTAGACAAAAAGAGAACAGAAGAGAAAGGAGGAAAAGAAAATCGAGTTCCAAAAATTACAACCCATATGACAGAAAAGTAAAAAAAGAAAAACAGCAACAGTATCACTAGTCCTCATCATCAATGACATCTAAGTCGATGACCTCCTCCACCTGCTCTCTTGAGTTAATACCCAAGCGACGATCATAGTAGTCGAATCGACGGTTCACCAAATCCACGCCATTCTAAAAATTCCTAAGACTCATCGCCATGTCCCTAGAGGCTAAGTCTAAGGCATGGTCTACGTCAATGTCTATGATCATGCTCGCTTGAGTTTCTTTCATCTTTGCCTGCCCTGTTAGGAGCTTCTCCTAACCCTCCTGAAGTGCCTTCAAACTGGCCATCATACCCTGGAGGTTAAACCTTCTCCCTGGAGATGGTGGAACTACTCTGAGGGGGACCTCATCCTCCATCTCGACATCCATCTCTATATCCTCCTCCTCCTCGAGGATGTAGTCCCTATCATCCTCCTCGCCATCACCACCCTCCTCCTAGGCTACCTCCCCCACCACTAGCTCCATCAGATGGAATAGTCCCATCTTGTGTAAGATGCCATGAGCAAAATGATCCGAGGGGGCACTACCCATCTCACCCCCAAGATCAACATGAAAGTACTTAAAAATCTTGGTCAGCGACTGAGAGTAGGGTAGTTACCGTCTGCAGGATGGGCCGTGTGGTACTCCATTGTCTTCATAATCACATATGGGAGGCACAAGCGTGGAGGACCATATAGTGTAGTGTAGAGGCAGAAGGCCACATAAGCAGCCATAAAGTTCACTTGGTTCTGGTGCTTGGCATAAGGAAGCAGGTTGAACTAAGCCAAGTGGCTGAAGACTCGAACCTCGGCATGATAGGAAGTCTCAGACTCTACTCGAACCTGGCTACCACAAAGGGTCTAGTAGACGTGCCTCTAGAAGCTCTCACTCGTATGGGGACCCAAGGCCCTACCCCTAGGAGGGCAATAATACCATGCACCCTCCAGGGAGATGCCCAGAATCTCTGCCAGGAGATCAATGGGAAGCCAGATGTCCTGACCCTTGACCCGAATGGTAAGGGTGTACACTCTATTGTCATAGGTCACCTTTAGGTTGCAATAGAACAGCTTCACAAGGTTGGAATAGCCATGTCAACCAAAAGAGAGCATGGATTCCCAGCCAAGGGCGGTGAATCTCTCGAGCAACCAAACTCGAACAAAGTCCTCCACCACAACAAATTTCTCCAACAAGATGGACCTCTTGGTGAACTCTACCCAAGAGCATCCAGCCTTAAGACTACAAAATACTTGGTCATCATAATCCTCAAACTCTTCGGATAGGTCTCTAGTGCGTTGAGCTCGAGAAGCTGAGGAGCTGGAAGCAGAACCCCTCCTTCTCCTGGTAGAAGCTTGCCTGCTCCTAGATGAGGAAGTTGTCCCTTTGCCTTTGCAAGAAGACATCCTGTGATAGATGGAAAAGAATATGTAAGAAAACCGATAAGATGCTATAAGGGAAAAAGTAAAACAAATGGTGAAATTAAGGGAACAAAACAATATTTCTCAAGGAATGGAATAGTGAAATTGACACACCCCACACTAGGTATATTGAAAGGGCAATGTAGGTGGAATGATAAATGAAGGTAAAGAGCCCTACAAATACAAAATGGAACTACATATAAAAGGGAATTTGGAAAAAAACCCATATATGAATGATTGAGCATGATAGAGAATTCAATGCTTGATGCAATACATTAATAAAGACAAGAGGTGGAAGTACTTGTTTAAGGTGTAGAAATGTGAAATTGCCAAAGGAAGCAATAACTTAAAGCATTGGCATTTTTTTTTTTTTTAATAAGGAAAAAGGAAGAAAATTCACAAGGAGTAGCCTAAATGTAGCATACCAAAGGCATTGAGAAAATTGTAGGCAATAACATGTGAGGAAGGGGTTTAATTTCATGAACAATATGTATAATTGACATATTGAAGTCAAACAAATGGAAGCCCCAAATTTTCTAAGAACATTAACCTAAAAAATGGGGAAACTTCATGCCAAAGTGAGAAAAGTGATGCATATGTGCAATGTAGTACTCATACCACTATTATGCCAACAAATATGAGTGTACAGAATCATTGAATCAAACATTTCTTAAATAATAAAAGAGGAAATGGGAGAAACCCTAAAACAGTAGGAATTTTGAGAAAATGGGGTTAAATAACCCATAGAGATGGCATATGTGATGTTAGAGATGAGAAACAACAAAGAGATGACAAATCCACATACTACATTCAATTTAGTTGGAGGAAATCAAAAGAAAAGGGAGTTTTTGAGGTTATTGAACAATAGTAACCAAAATCCCAAAAAGATACTGGGAAAACTTACTTACTTGATGTTGAAAATGAAATGTAGAGGCTTTGGATCCAAGTGAGAGGCGTGTGTAGGGCTTCTAATGGTGCTCTTGGACATTCCTTGGGTGCCTTGGGCATTTTGAAGAAGAGAAGAAGAAGAGGGAAATGAAAGGTTTTAAAAATAAGGGCTATTCTACCCTTAAGACAGAACTCGCGACAAGACCAGTGGGTCGCCACCGGCGGATCATAAAAATGACCCACCCGTCGGTACAACCACCGGTGTGGGTTTTTAGGCCGTAAATTCCAAAATCTTTTGGGATTTGATTTTTAAGCCTTGTAGACCCCATTTTTATGAGAATTATAAACTAATGCGCAATGAATTTTCATGCATGCTCATGTGGGGTAATTATGATACAATGTAGAACTTAATGTTTGGGAATTCATGCTATGATGATGAAATGCACTACGATTGCGTGATGGGAGGCATGATATGCTTGATCTTGTGCTTACATGAAGTGAATGTGGCAGTTAATTGTACTAAATATGATGCAATCTAGGTACGAAGCATCATGGTACGTACTAGATCCGGTAGTAATGTAAGAGAGGCCCCACGTGGTTCCCGTCCTGTTGGACGACCACCTAACCCTCGGGAACCTCGACCACGGGTGAATCTTAGACAAGAAGATATAGTTGAGAACTCACCTACCCCTGAAATTCTAGATCCTCCTCCTGTAGTTACTCCCAATGATGTTGCAGCTCTTATCCAATAGTTGCAATAGGCTTTCCAGCAACAGCTACTCCAACAACAGTAGACTTTTATGAATGCTGTACAACAACAATTGCACCCTATGTATATGGGTCAACATCCTTGTGGGGTAACTTTCCCATAAGATCCTCCTATTGTACCCGGTGTTGGAGTACAGTCGGGGGGTGCTTCTCCTCAAGCACCACTTGTTAAGACACATAGGAGTGCATTACCTGCAGTACCACCACAAGACCAGCCTGGAGGTACTCCACCTAGGGTTACTCCACGGTTTCCTCCTCATGGCACTCCTCCATATATGGTGCCTCCCCCGCACCAATATTATCCAGCATATCCTCCATATTATCCACTGGCTGCCACTACTGCAAGGTAGGTGGAATCATTTAAGAGGCACTTGCCACCTATTTTCACCAAGGTGGGTAGTGACCTTCTTGAGTCCGATCGGTGGATCCAAGAACTGGAAAAGATAATTAAGGTGGTGGAATGTACAGAACCTCAAAAACTCATCCGTGTTGGGCTACAATTAAGAAATGAAGTTGATTCATGGTGGAAGGCTTCTAAGCCTATCTTGTTGGCAACTCATCCAGAACCTACATGAGAACAATTCAAGGAATTGTTCCTATCGAATTATTACCACTCAAGCTTTAGAGATCGTAAAGAGACTAAATTCTCAGCTTTCACTCAGGGAAATAAGTCTGCCCTTGAGTACCAGCAGTAGTTTGAGGAATTTTTCTACTTTGTCCCCCCACACATGAAAACAGTAGAGGAAAAGGCAAGGAAATTTTTGAAAGGGCTTAACGCGTCCACTGGCACAATTTTAGGGGCTATGGATTTGACTAATTTTTCTTAGATTGTCCAGAAGGCCAAGACTATAGAAGACAAGCAGAAAATAGATTCTTCCACTACACCTGGGCTTTGGAAGAGATCCAATCCCTATGTAGATTCAAGCAACCCGAACAAGAGCTTTTGTGGGCTATATAATTATGGTCCATCATATCAGCAGTCCTATAGATCATCAGGTTACCCGCCCCAACTAGCAAATAGACCAGGTACTACCTTTTTTCACATGAACACTAGCACAGTGCCTACGGCCACATGGCCACCTCGACCTCCTACCACACAGGGCCAGACACAAAGGGCACCAGTACTAGTGCTAGCCTCTCAGAACAGGTGCTATGTTTGCCATTCACTTGGGCATTTTGCAAAGGATTGCCCCTACAAGTCAGTTGTGGTGCAGAGTCAGCCTCCTATTTAAAGATCCACCTTGACTCAAGGTGGTCCACCTCAAGGAAGAATGTAGCTAAAGAGGTTAAGGCAAGCCCTGATGTTGTAGCAAGTACCCTATCTATCTCAGAAATGCCAGCTTATGTATTATTTGACTTTGGTGCATCAAATTCTTTTATATCTAAAAGATTTTCTAGTAAGATTGATGTGACACCCAGGGCTTTAGAAAGTAAATTGATTGTTAGCACACCTATGGGTAAGGTCACACAGTTGAATAAAGTATACGGGCCATGTTCCATTGAGATAGGTGGCAAGAAGCTGGATGCTCAACTTATTAAATTTAATATACAAAATTTTGATGTTATATTGGGCATGGATTGGTTATCTACTCACCAGGAAAATGTCATATGCGTTGAGAAGCAAATTAAAGTGGTGAGTGATGATGGTGAAGGGCTTGTGTATCAACCGGATAAAATGAAACGACCTAGAAAGATTCTTATCTCCGCATTACAGGCGGTAAAGTTATTGAAAGGTGGATGTTTGGGCTACCTAGCTTTAGTACAAGATGTAGAAGTAATAGTCACACCATTAGAAGAATTAAATGTAGTTAGGGAGTTCCCTGATGTCTTTCCAGATGATCTAACTCGGCTTCCACCTGATAGGGAGTTAGAGTTTGCCATTGATTTGGCTCCCGGAGCGGCACCAATATCTAAAGCTTCGTACAGAATGGCACCACCCAAATTAAAGGAGTTACAAAATCAATTGTAGGATTTGTTAGAGAAAGGGTTCATACGCCCAAGTGTATCTCCTTGGGGTGCCTCAGTTCTATTCATCAAGAAGAAGGATGGGAGTTTGCGTATGTGCATCGATTACCGGGAGTTGAATAAGTTGACCATCAAGAACCGGTATCTATTGCCACGCATAAATGATCTTTTTGATCAATTGCAATGTGCTAAAGTGTTCTCCAAGATCGATATTAGATCCAATTGTTACCAGCTCAAGAAAAAGAGCAGTGATATACCCTATATGGCTTTTAGGACCCGATATGGTCATTATGAATTCCTAGTGTCTTTTGGGCTAACCAATGCACCAGTAGCCTTTATAGATCTGATGAATTGAATATTTTATGGTGTTCTTGATAAATGGGTCATTTTTTTCATCGATGATATCTTGATATACTCAAAAGCAGAAGAAGAGCATGCACAACACTTGAGAATGGTACTTCAAATATTGAGAGAAAAATAGTTATATGCAAAGTTCAGCAAGTGTGAATTTTGGTTGAAACAAGTAGGATTCCTAGGGCACATAGTGTTTGAGAATGGGATCGAAGTTGACTCGGGGAAAGTAAAAGCAGTCATAGAGTGGGAAGCTCCTAAAAATGCCACTGAAATCAGAATTTTCTTGGGATTAGCAGGCTACCATCTGTGGTTCATTGAGAATTTTTCCCAAATCGCCGCCCCAATGACCAAGTTACCCAGAAAAAGGGTGAAATTTGAATGGTCAAATGAGTGTGAGGAAAGTTTTCAAGAACTAGAGAAACGATTAGTGTCAGCCCTAGTACTGACGATACTAGAAGGTACTAATGGGATGATAGTCTACACAGATGCCTCCAAAATTGGGTTAGGTTGCATTCTTATGCAACATAGCAAGGTAGTGGCCTATGCATCTAGACAGTTGAAAGAGTATGAGAAGAATTATCCCACTCCTAATCTAGAATTGACGGTAGCTATCTTTGCCTTGAAGATTTGGTGCCAGTACTTGTATGGGGAAAAATGTGAGATATTCAGTGATCACAAAAGTCTCAAGTACTTCTTCACTTAGAGGGATCTGAACATGAGACAGAGGAGATGGTTAGAACTCATGAAGGATTATGACTGTGACATACAGTACCATCCAGGTAAGGCTAATGTAGTGATTAATGCATTGAGCCGAAAAAGCTCAAACTGTATCACTTGCTTATTTGGCCACCAGCGCACGGCTTAAGCAAGAAGCCATGCTAATGGACGAAATCATTTTGAATGAAGGGTCTACTTTAGAGCTTGATCAGCAACCTGAGGGTATCAAGCAGTTAACCTTATCCCTGGCAGCCCTGTAGGTGCAACCGTTCATCAGGTATAAAATAATCATGAAACAACCTATGGATCCTGACTTGCAAAAAATCAAAGTTAAAATCCAAGAGTAAAGGATGGATGATCCTGACTTCACAATAGTCAATGATGAAGCACTATTGTTTCGAGGTAGATTGTGTGTACCCAAAGACATGGGAATTCAAGACAAGATAATTAAGGAAGCACATAGTTCTGAGTACACGCTTCACCCCGAAAGCACAAAGATGTATAAAAATCTTAAGCTTTGGTGGCTAGGGATGAAGATCATAGTAGCACTATATGTTGCACAGTGTCTTACATGTCAGAAATTCAAGCCAGAATGGCACCGACCATATGGCACTCTTCACCACTCCCAGTGCTGGAGTAGAAATGGGACATGATTACTATGGATTTTGTTACCGGGCTACCCTGTTCACCTAGGGAATGGATGCAATTTGGGTGATAGTTGACAGGCTTACTAAAACTGCCCATTTCATTCCAATCAAGATTACCTACTCCATGGATAAGCTAGCCCAACTTTATATGGAGAATATTGTTCGCTTACATGGAGTACCAGTGAGTATTGTATCGGACAAAGACCCAAGGGTCACATCTAAATTCTAGAAGAGCCCCTAGTATGCTATAGGAACATAGGTGAACCTAAGCATTGCCTTTCATCCACAGACTGACAGGCAATCTGAACGGACCACACAAATACTAGAAGATATGCTTAGAGTATGAGCAATGGAAATGAGTGGAAGTTAGGAAGAAAACATACCTCTCATGGAGTTTGCGTATAATAATAGTTATCGAGCCATGATCGGAATGGCTCCGTATAAGGCATTGTATGGTAGAAGGTGTAGAACTCCCTTATATTGGGATGATGTAGGAGAACGGCGAATGCTTGGGCCAGAGATGATATATATGACTTAGGATAAATTTGATGTCATTCGTGAGAAAATCAAGGCGGCCCAATCTTGACAAAAGAGCTATGCGGACAACCGTAGGAAAGATATTGAATTCTAAGAAGGGGAGAAAGTATTTCTGAAAATTCCTCCTACCAAGGGCTTACACAGGTTCCACAGGAAGGGAAAGTTGAGTCCAAGATATGTTGGCCCATTCGAGGTATTAAAACGGGTTGGCCCAGTAGCATATATGCTAGCCCTTCTGCCATCTTTTAGCAACGTGCACAATATGTTTCATGTTTCAATGCCAAAATGGTATGTAGATGATCCATCACATGTGCTAACCATGGAACCAGAGTACTTGGAGGCTAATATGACTTATAAGGAGCACCCTGCAAAAATCCTAGACTGGAAGATAAACTCTTCGCCATTGATCCATTACTTTTATAAAGGTACGATGGGCCAATCTTTCACTTCAGGAAGCATCCTAGGAGAAAGAAGCTGATATCCAAGCTAAATATCTTCATCTTTTCAGACTACCAGGTAACTTCAATTTCGAGGACAAAATTTTTAAAGAGGGGGGTAGATGTAGAGCCCTATTCTTTCAACCCGATTTATTGATCGGTTGGTTTGGTTTGGTCTTACAGGGTCTAAACTAAAATAGGTTGATACTGGTGCCTTATCGTATATGACGGTAAGGGTGATGTCAAATGCGGGGTGGCCTAATAAGATGAGCTGGTACCCAAGGTGATTCGCACGCCTAAGCCTTGCCCTTCCACATATCATAAGGCTATATATGAATAGAAAAGGTAAGTTATCGTATTCGAATGATAAGAACTTGATCCACAACAAGTCGCGAGAATGAAGTACATGTTAAGACTCCATTTTCCTCCATAATATAGCAAGGTTGGCTTTTTTGGCCAACTGGTGGGTGTCACTGGTAGGTGCAATACCCACCAATATGACCCACCTGTTGGGGTATTGTGGACCCCAACATGCCTAGCTTGGATGTGCACATGTGTTTCAACCTCCTCATCGTAATGAGATCTTGTATGCCCGAAAATACGATTTAATGTGTTTCGGTCCTTAAATGGGCAAAACCAAACGGACCTTAGAAGATATTTATAACACTAAGGTATAAATAGCTTCATATCTCTCTCTCCCTCATTTATAATTTCAGCAAGTTGGTGAGAGGAGTAAAGAGGAGGAAAGAGGCTTTCCCCTTGGATTCCGGAGCCGCATCTTGCCTCTCAGTCACCGGAATAGTGTCCGGTGTCTTGAGATCTACACTCTAAGGTAAGTAACTCCATAAACACTTTAGGTACGATGAAACCCTTTGTGTATGTGGTTGAATCTAGTGAATAATGAGACTATGATGTGATTTCCTTGAAGGATTTAAGAAGGGAAACAAATATTTGGAGGTTATTGAAGTGGCATTTGAGTTTAGGAAGAGGATTCCAAGATTTGGAGTTTTTCCAAGTAAAGGTATGATTTCTTCCCCCAAATCTTGTTGTTATCTTAGATCCATGGTACAATCAAGTAGATGAAACTTAGAATGTGTGGAAAATGATGTGGGAATCACCCAATTAGGGTTTCAAGAGTTGGAATGGAAGAAAGAAGGAAAATAGCAAAATCCGAGAGAACTGGTGGGTAAGACTGACGAGTGCCTGACCCACCAGTCACACCTGCTCCCTCGAGTAAGATTGATGGGTGTTTGACCCTCTGGTGTGACCTACCAGTCTTTCCTACACCTCAGATTCTATCGGTGGGTAAGACCGACGGGTTCCTGACCTGTCGATCTAGGTAGACTGCATGGGTGGGTTCTCTTACCCACCTGTATAACCCACCTGTAGCTCAAATGAGCTCTGATTGAACTCAAACTTAACGACAACCTTCTTCTTGCTATTATACGCATCATGCCTATATCCTACATCGATTATAACCCCGATTTTGACACATTCTAAACCCTTTATCTGTGCTAGGTTTCAAGAAACTCATCTTCTCACTCCTGATCTTACCTGTACCGTGAGTGCTGATTCTTCCACAAGAATAGGTAAGTGGGGAGAGGACTTTGACCTTAATTTTTGGAGTGTTTTTGGCATCCTTTGCATTCATAGACTATATTGACATTCCGATTGCCATTTTCATGCATATGATTTATAAATGAATTATGCATTTAGAACGGAATATGCTATATCTTAATTTCCATATACATGAGTCCTTGCTTGAATCTTGAGAATGGATTTATCATATGATGATTATAATGCCAATGCTTTTCAATCATTTGTGGGATTTTCTAGAATAGATGCCATAGTCAGCTTGAAAACAAATGCAATGGTTCCCCGCGTAATGGGACATGGAAGAACTATACAGTTGTACTATCTCATATAGGAGCATGTGGTTAGGATTTCATATTCCCTCTTGCTACGACCCTTCCCAACAGGGGTTTACGTGTTAGGTTATCACTGGGGGGAAGTGTTGGTCACGGACCACGGTGGTTAGAAGTACGCCTGGCTGATCATTAGGACAGTTTGAAATCTTGGTGATATACTCAAAGGGCCAATCGTACTGTTTTTAATTTTTATTGTGGTTTGGCCACGATTCTCTTTTATGCTGTGGTTCAGCCACGATTCATATTTCTGTTGTGGTTCGGCCACGATTTACTTTTCTGAATGCTCACGATGGGCCTTCTCTGACAACCCTATGGGCGTATCGTGGGATAGAGAATGCGTCTCAAACCTGGGGCATACGTGGACTATGGTTGTGAGTAGCACGTTACCTATGACCAAGAATGATTTGTTTAGGTGGACTAGGATTAAAATGAATCTCATGGATATAGTATCATTTGAATGCATTTGCTTGTGTGTGTGTTTCTTTCCATTTACTGAGCTAGTGAGCTCACCCCTCGTTTACACATCTTTTTAGATTATTTTGCAGGCTATTCTGTAAAGGAACCCATGTCAGGTCCCACTGACGAAACCCTAGTGGGGGATTGGTGGGACCCTAAAGAATTTGAACACAATGAAGGCAGCCCGTGTGAGATTTGTGTTGTAGGGCAGCAGTGACGGATTCTATTAACTGTGCTTCTTTTTTATTCTTTTAGTATATTTCCCCTTTTGTGCCCTCGATATTTAAATTTTTATTTCTTATGTAAATAGTATGCTTACGGGCCCGATTGTAGTTATACTATGTATAACAATTTGGGTATCAAGAGTATATTCCATTGATCACGTGTGGCTTGCTATACTGTGGTTACTGTATCAGATGATCCTGGTGGTTTTGGGTTACCCAGAGGGAACCTGAACCCAGTCACCGTTCCGATTCTATATGAACGGGGCATGACAACGAACCTCCCCGAGGGTGCTGACACAAATACAACATCCTCTCCGTTTGATTACACCTTCCATTCTTGTACAAGAAGCGGCTATCATTTGCTCTCAGAGTACTTAGTATGTCATGTACTGACCTCCTCGAGGGTGCGGGCATGACAGCGGCTATCATTTTCTCTCAGAGTACTAAGTATGTCGTGCACTGACCTCAGCTAGCATGATGCATGATGCAGTTAGTGAATACAATTACAAACATGGGGTTAGCCAAACATGTTTTCAAACAAATGTGGTGGAAAATGTTCTTACATTTAATGGTAGCATCTAGTATCGAAAGCTTGACATTCTTTCCCCAGCAGAGTCGCCACTTTGAGGGTAGTGGCCAAAGATGCCTCCGTCCTCTTTGTGAAAATGAGGCTTGGCATCGATTCTATCCTCTCTCCTCTCTTTCTCTTTTTAATGAGGGAGGGGTGTGTCGTGTGTGCTTTACTTGTAGGCCTCGCACCGCCTTATCACCATTTGGAGATACCTAGAGGCCTATTTTACAAGAATATAAAGTTCATCATTTGAGATGGTGATTTGATGATGGTCCAATACGGGGATTGGGATCATACAAAAAGGTTTGGAGTCGCCACCTAGGATTATGGGCCTAGGACCCAGGGGTGGGCCCAATTCTGGAGAAAAGGGCCCAAAAGTTGGTATAGTCTAGAGATTTAGGGTAAATGTCAAGTTACAGAGTTGGGAAGGCATTAGGCACCCAATCTGCCTAGTTCAACCAGTCTTCCTACTAGATGCTTAAGAACAAACATTTTTCATAATTACTCCTATTCCACATGCATGGCTAAGTTATCACACATATATACATTGACTGAATTTAAACTACTATGTAGATTAAAATAAGGTTCATTAGATATCTACATTATGCTTAAATGAGGAGAGAAATTATACCTGAATTTGACCCCTGGTTCGGGTCAAGAGGGGTGGATCCCTGATTAGTACTGGCTCAGGTTGTCTTTCATGTTTTCCTGGCTCAGGGGAAGATAGTCTTGACCTCCTACTTCCTTTCTTGAGAGATGTTGGTTGTGATGGTATGCGGACTGGGTTCCGGCATATAACGATTACTTTCAGATTTGGATTCGGACAAAGCTTCAGCTAGGGAAGGTTATTTCAGGATTTGGATTAGGATAGAGCTTCGGCTAGGAATGCTATTTCTGGGCATAGGATGAGGTGGCACTCTGGCAGAGCTTCCACTAGGAATAGGAAATGGGAGGACTAGGCTGAGGTGGCACTCCAGCAGAGCTTTCGCTGGGGATAGGCTAGGGGCAGGCTAGGCTGAGGTGGCACTTCGACAGAGCTTCCACTCGGAATAGCTATTTCTGAAAAGATTCTAAGAGCACTTGGACAGGGCTTTTGCTAGGAACTGCTATTTTTGGAAAGAAATGGATTAACCTAAAAATGGATTGTAGATCTCCAAAGCCCCGAAGAACACTTTGAAGATCTGACCAGAGTTTCGGATCTTGACAAAAATCTCTTCGTAGATCAAAGAACCTCAAAGGGGGGTTTATACTTTGGGTAAAACTCAAGAACACTCAAAGGAGGGGTTGAAGAACATACTACTTTTGGTAAAAACTAGATCAGACTAAGAACTTGGATTAAAGATCTTCAAAGTCCCGAAGAGCACTTCGAAGATCCGAACAAGATTTCGGATCCTGACGAAGATCGCTCTGAAGACCCAAAGAAAATCAAGAGGGGGAGGGGAGGAGAGTTTCATTACAAGGGAGTGTGGTGGGATTTTGGTGTGTGAAATCCAAAGGAAGGGGGGTATTTATAGGTTTCCCCGGTCAATAGGAAAAGGAAAACCTCTTTATCCAACAGACAAAAGGGGGGTTCTTGCCTAAACTGGGGGGATAGGTCTTTTATATATTGGGTAAAAGAGGTCCTTAGACAAAATGGGTGGGAAGGGCTTTTGTCCAATGGGTAGACGAGGTGTTTTTTGGGAGAGAGAATCCTTAGTAAAAAAGGGGGTTTTTGGTCTTAAGTGGGTGAAGAGGGAATTTCTTCATCCATCGGGTCAGGGGAATATCAATCCCAACTATGGACGGCAATGTGTGAAACTGAGCCAAAGTGCACGAGGCATGGTTAGTATAGGAGGATAGGCAATGCGGGTGATGTCATAGGTGTGCAGCGCATGGCACGCGGGTAATGGCATGGGCAACAAGCATAGGCATGTATGGGCAATAGCTGGCAAAGGGGGCACAAGCACATGCATCAAACACATGCATGCGTGGGCAGCATGATCGTGGGCTGGCCTGCTGGCCAGCACACAGGCAGCAGGGCATGGGTGCAGGTATGTGCCCGTAGGGGTGCGGGCCTGTGCCCACGGGGGAGTAGGCTTGTAGGCAGGGGCGCGGGTCTTTGGGCAAGGGTGCAGGCTTGTGCCCATGGGGGCACGGGCCTGTTCCTACATAGGCACAGGCCTATGTCTGTAGGGGCGCAAGCTTGCGGTGGGGGCTTGGGTCTGTGGGCAGGGGTGCAGGGCTGCTAGGCGTAGTGCATGGTTTGTGCAGGCTTGGCTGGGGTGTGGTGAATGGTTGCTGCAGGCTTGGCTTGGGTGGGTAGCAACCATGCACCACTGCCATGGGCTGCGGCTATGGGCAGCAAGCATGTGTGCTGGCTGGCCTGTTGGCCAGCGTGCGCGTGATTATGGGTTTTTCGGGTGATGATTACGAGAGATCCGTTGGTCCAATTTTGGTGTGCCATATATCATTAGAGTTTTATTCTTGAGCACTATCCATCTATACGGTCATCTTGACAAGATTCCTTCATATATAAAAAGTCAAAATTGAACCCCCTTCTCTCCTGTGCGGGGTTTCTCAGGTTTCTATTCAGGGAATGTTTTTAGGTTATCTGTGTATGTAGGGGATGATCTTTAGGGTGTTTGGGGTAGGTAGGGGATTTTTCCAGGTTTCTAGCGGGATTGTCAACATGCGTGGCATACATGTGTGAAAGTATAAATTTTTGGGGATGATCACGGGAAATCTGTCGGTCCAATTTTGACTTGCCACATATCATCGAAATCATATTTTTTAGCACTATCCATCTATACGGTCATCTTGACCAGATTCCTTCGTATATAGAAAATCAAAATTGGACCCTCTTCTCTCCCACATGGGGATTTCCAGGGTTTTAGGTAAGGGAGTGTTTCAATCATCATCTCTATTGATCGGAAGCCGGAAGTCACATCCAAGATGCACATTTCATCATAGCCAGAGGACGGTCACAAAATTGGGTGTCTACAACCACCTAAGGACTTTCATACTTACTCAAGGTATGTCCTTAGGTCATTTTAGTATGATGTTATGCAATGCATGAGGTGCATGCATATATAAAGAGTGTACATTATACAAGGTGTACTAGCCTATCCTAGGGTCTTCATCTCTAGTCTTGAAGTCTCCATCTTTAGTCTTTAAGTCTTCATCTTCGCTTCCACTCCTGGCACTTCTTCTTCCATTCTTCTTGATTGCAATTCCATGTCTTTGAGCTTCATATCTTAACTTCTTGAAGCTTGAATTATTATGATATCTTCTTCATGCATTGATACCAACTTGTTGATACACCTCATTTGATGACTTCAATCTTTATTTCTTCCTTTCATTCATCAAATTTGATCTTTGATATGAAGTCTCTACAAAACAATACTTGAAGGCAAATTGTGAAATATCTTCATATGTTTGTTATCATCAAAACCAACTATAGGAGTGTGAGAATTTCCCTAACAGGTCTAGTCTAGAGATTTAGGGTAAGTGTCAGGTTGTAGACTTGGGAAGGTGTTAGGCACCTAATCCACCTGGTTCAACTGGTCTTCCTACTAGATGCTTCAGAACAAACATTTTCCATAATTATTCCTATTTCTTATATATAGCTAATTTATCACACATATGCACATTAACTGAACTTAAATGATTATATAACAATAAAACAAGGTCAATATAAAGTCTACCTTATGCTAATTTGGGTAATAAATTATACCTGTGCTTGACCCCTATTTCGGGTCATGAGGGGTAGGACCCCAATTAGTGCCGACACTAGCTATTTTTTGGATTTTCTTGGCTCAGGGGAATATGGTCTTGACCTCCAACTTCCTTTCTTGAGAGATGTTAACTGTGGTTATTTTTGGATAGAATTCTAGCTAGAAACGGTTACTTTCGGGTTTTGGGCTGAGGTATCGATTCGGCAGAGCTTCCACTAGGGAGGGGCTACTTCCAAATTTTTGGTTGAGGTGTCGATTCGACTGAGCTTCTATTGGGAATAGGCTATAGGATGGCTAGGCTGAGGTGGCACTCCAGCAGAGCTTCCGTTGGGGATAGGCTAATCCTAAGGATTGAGGAACTTCGAAGGCCCGAAGAACACTTCAGATCTTATGAAGATATCCACGAAGACTAGAAGAACCTTAAGAGGGGGTAGGGGACAAAGGGAGAATTTCTTCTATGCCAAATCTCACTCAAAAAAGGCAAAGGATTGAGAAGTTTTGAAGGCCCAAAGAACACTTTGAAGATCCGAAGTGTTCTTCGGATCTCCAAAGACTTGAAAAATCTCAAGGGGGAAGGGGAGGAGAGAGGGCTGAGCTTCTCTTCGTAGGATGCTTACTTGGAGGCTTGAGTGTTGTAGTGTTGTGTTGTGTTATGAAAAACCAAAGGGAGGGGGGGTATTTATAGGATTCTTGAACCAATGGGGAATGAAAGGGAATTCCCTTGGCCAATGGTAGAAAAAAGTGGGTCATTTAAGCCAATGGGATGAAAAAATGAAAATTTGGGCCAATGGGGTGGGAGATGGTTTTTTGGACTAATAGGAAAAGTGAACTTTTTTTTTGGGCCAATGAGGTGAGAATATTCCTTTTTGGGCCAATGGAAGGTTGCGGAGTAGGGTATGCTAGCTGGACAAGGTTAGGTGCACAAGGGGGTGAAGAGAAAATTTCTTCACCCATCGGGTCAACGGAACATGTATTCCGATCATTGACGGTGGCACACAAGGCTGGGCAGGGGTGTTTGGGGTATACATGGGTGCGTGCAGGGGGTTGGATGCGATGCATGGCACATAGCAGGTATTGGTACAAAAGTGCTGGCAGGCAATGAGTGCATAGGGTTGGCACGATGGAGGCACGCGGCTTGGCACACAGGGGCACTCAGCACAGCACGTGGGGGCCCAGGCTGGCACGGTGGGTGCACGCAGGTTGGCATGGTGGGAGCACATAGGCTGGTAAGATGGGGGCCTACGGCATGGCATGCAGGGGCACAGGATGGCATGGTAGGGCACACAACATGGCACGCGGGGGCACGGGGTGGCATGGTAGGGGCATGCAAGGGTGTGCAGGCTGGCACGATGGGTGCACGCTATATGGCACGCCGAGGCGCATGACATGGCATGCGAGGGTGCATGGTATGGCACGGTGGGAGTGCACAACATGGCACATGGGGGTGCACAACATGGCACATAGGGGTACACAGGTTGGTGGGCACACGCACAGCATGCGGGGCTGGCTTGTTGGCTAGCAGGCAGGCTGGTTAGCCGGTGCATGCGACTTGCACGCAAAAAAATATGATTTTCTAGGGAAAATTATGGGAGATCCGATGGTCTGATTTTGAGGTACCATATATCCTTGGAATCGTATTTCTAAGTACTATCCATCTGTATGGTCATCTTGACTGGATTCCTTCATATATAAAAAGTCAAAATTAGACCTTCTTTTCTCCCACACGGGATTTCTGGGGTTTTTTAGGTAGGGGATGTTACTGGGTTTCCTAAATCAATTATCATCTCTATCAATCGGAAGCAAGAAGTCACGTCTAAGATCCATAATTCATCATAGCCAGAGGGGCTGACAAAATTGGGTGTCTACAGGTTGCTGATAAGATGATTGGAGAGGGGGCCTAGGGAAACTTGCCAGAGTTTATACATTTGGCCTAGGAAAAGTATTTGGGGCAAAAGGTTATTGTGCAAAGGGAGGCCTTTGGGGTCCAGGTTGACTTTGATTATGGAAATTAGAAGGCTCTGCTTGGTTGCCCTGGTTCCAGGAGAAATTTGGGTGATTTCTCTATCCTGGATTATAAGTGTTACTATATGGATTATTCTGATATAGGGCATTAACACTGTCATTGGAACTGCCCCCAAAGGTGTTGAGGCGTTCTTCTATAACATATCCAAAGGACTAGCACCAATTTCACATCTTAACCATATTGACTTATTGTGGCTCTCTAGGAACAATATCCTCAATCCTTTTGTGTAAATATTGTACATAGTTACTTATGAGAAGTTATACTTTTGTGTAAATATTCTATTGAGAAAAATGTACATATATATGTTCTTTCATTTGGATAACTGTAATATATAGTATCACTTAGAGATATGGGATATTGTACATAGTTACAAGCACACTTTGGTTGCCTAGTAAGCCCCTATTAATAACCCCTCAAGTGCCTCAGCACAGGCTATGCCTGCCTTCGAAAATAATCGCATCGTATGTCGTATTCCGAAAAGGCTCATCGGACCTACCACAATGGGATTAGCTAATACCTTTTCCCCCTACTGGCAATGGGTTGTAGCACCTAGGTTGTTATCCTAACCATATGTACACTAAGTGATTGCACATTCCATCGAACATCAACAATTCTAACATGAAGACACGATGCCAAAATGCATGTTCAGCCACCCTATGTTCCACCACAACCATCACAGACACATACTCTCTCTCTCACACACACACAAATACATCCTCACAAACACAGCATACATCTCAATAGAACTAGTAATTAACATAAATATTATAAATGCAACATGATTAAGCATAAAAATAAATAAGTAAAAACACTCTGCAGAATAAACCACAATGCCCACTCATGTTTCGTCTCAAATAGGTGATCTAGCTCAACTTCTGTTACACCCGTGCCCTAATTCGGTCTAAATTGAACTGTTGTGATAGGTCTCAAATCGGAGGTGGAAAGTACCACAGGATTTTGGCTCATGGCAGCCCATTGTAAAAGGGGGAGAGATGACCCCACTTGCTCGTGTATTGCTTGCCAATCCAACTGGAGGGGATTCAGGCCTTCCAATCCTAGACGGTAAGTGACTCGGCAATCTTACACTTAAATCCTGACACCCACCAAAACTACCAAAAGACCATACATAAGACCTAAGGTAACTACCTGTGCAAGACCAACTTGTGGACAGTAAGTAGTCAAGACACACAGCTGTCTTGACCACCAAAAAGAGACCACCGGAAGCACTTGGGCCTGGATCCAGTGGGCTGAATCCAGTGGCCACTTGTGTTGTCCAAAGGACTTCAATGCCCATGGGTCCCACTACCGGCATAGTGGATAATCCCAGATGACCCCGTATACTCTCCCACACTTTCTTGATGACTTATACATCATATGAGTCCAAGGAGATGGGCCCAAATGTCCTAAATCACGAAATAACCCATTTGGACTGACTAAGGGCCAACCAAATAGACCTTAGTGTGAGACTTTCTATATAAGTGAGAAATGAGATTCATTTCTCATTTCTCACTTATAAAATGTGGGAGAGGGAAATAAGAGGAAAAAAGGGAAGAGAAAGGGAGGAAGGAAGCTCACCTTGCTCTCGGCTACACGCACCCTTGTCGGAATCCTTGTCGAAGGTAAGTGCCACCTCTCCTACCACTCTCTCTCTCTCTCTTCATTTTGAGCTAGGGAAAAATAAGTGTGGATGTGAAACTTGACCTCCACACCTCCCCGAGCTCAGGGAGTGAGTGTTTCACCTCCTTGGTGTGATTACCGAGCTCAAACCAAGTCCGGTGAGCTCCGGCAACAAGATGGACAAATGACCATCTAGGGTTTCGATCGTTCGATCGATGTATCTCCCAAATGGCCTAGTGGAATTAGGATTTCTTTAGCTTAAAATGATGCTAGGAACACCCCCTATAGACTCCATAAAACAAATCCTAGCAATAGGACTTGAGCCAGAAAGCCCCAAATGGCATGGGCACTTTCTCTGTGTCCACTGGAAACACCCCACCAAAAACACTTGGCCAGGATCCAGTGGCTGTTTCTGGTGAGGTCTCTAGACTTAAGGACCACTTTATCTACACCACCAGATTCACATCTAATGAATTCAGTGGATTCCAACACTGTTTCTGGTGACTGAATCTGGTGACCTATACTGTCCAGGTTGGACATTGTCTGACTCCTTTGGGGATAACCCCTATGGGCCCCTTTCAATGTTCACAACACGTATTGATGTTTAGTTACATTTTTTCCTAGGACAGAGATGCTCACGTACCTTGAGGCCGGTAGTTAATTGAACACCCGGTGGCCGTACTTGGAACCTGATCCATTCAAACTTAATCAATGTGAGAGATGGTTGACTTTTATTTTTGGATTGTTTAATTACTTTAGAACTTCTCGCATGTGTTAGGACTTCACATGATTATTTAAATTGCTTGAAAGATTATGATGTTCCATAACATGTTATGTTATTGCATAATATATTTTGTTGGAATTGATATGAGATATATGTTGTGAGACGGAATCCGGTTTGGCTAAGGTGGTTTTGATACCGTGATTTCCATATGGATGTTGCATTCGTGCATTGATTATGTTCATTAGATTAAATGTAATCACGGATTACACTTTGTGGCTGATGGTGATCCCGGTATCGTGTACTCCACGGCTACATTTGGAAATGGATACATTTCATGGCTAATGATAATCTCGGTGTTACATAGTCCATACTCAACTGCTTTGTATGCTAGTATAGGTATATTATCATCGGTTACACTTTGTGGCCGATGATATCTCGGTATCATGTACCTCGGGACTATACTTGGAAATGGACCCGCTTTGTGATCGATGGTGATCCCAGTGTCGCGTGGTCCATACTAACTGTATTATTATGAAAGGTAGGTAGGATATTGTGGTTATGTGACATTCTCTATGCTACATCCCCTTGTCAATAGGGGGTAAGGTGTTGGATAACCCAATTGTGGTATGTTCGATGAACCCAACTTAATTATATTGTTAGGTGGTTTAATAATCAAATGGATTGCATCATTCGTATCATAGACTATGTGTTTAATTCTTATATTCATGTCATCATGGAATATTATATATGTGAATGCTTTTGTCTGGTTGTGCATGAACCCCACCCCTCACTGAGCAAGTTGGAAGCTCACCCCATGTATATGTGCTCTTTTAGATGATGATGCAAGTACTATCGTGCCTATGGCTTGTGACTCTCTATCCTCCTGACCCAAGTACGGAGTGAGCCGCTGGTGGATGCCAGAAGTAGAGGGGCATGATCAAGACTGTGCTTGCGACCACTGTGCTTACACGACACCCTGAGGTGTAAAGTGTATTTGTGACTTTTGATACCGAACTTCACAATTGGTATTATTTTGGGCTTATTACATATAAGTCTTGATACTTGTAAATAAGATAAATCGGTTATGAATATGTAATATCACTAGATGACTTCCCTCATCTTAATTATGATTCTACTATTTTACTCTGATTCTGCTGTAATTATTTTGGTTCGTGTTGTGAGATTATTTATGTTAAGGTACTACTATCAGAGTTCCTCATAGGTTTGTAAGACGGGTATGCGTCTTACTCACACCACCAATATTCCTAATGGTAAGTTGGGTTTACAGGAATTGGGGTGTGACAGCTTGGTATCAAAGCAGCAATGCTCTGCCTTAACTCACAATCTCAACTGAACCATGATTTGGGGATTAGGATTTAACTAAAAATCTTATAGATAACAATTAATAGAAATTGCATAAGTAGGAGATAAGTATAGGTGTCAAAGCCATTTCATTATAATAAAGAACTTGAACACATTGACTTACACCAAAATTTTTCTTAAAATAAATTACTGAAAGTAGGAAATCCTAACTAGCCTAATGCCTAGGAATTCAAATAACAGGAGCAAATGATAGGAAATAAAATGCAACTAAAAGGTAGAACATTAGAACTATAAAGAAAAGCCGACTGTGCCAGAAAACATAAAATGGAAAATCCTAAGACTATCGTGGCAACATAAGCCACTACTACTGCTAGTCCTGCTGTTGATTCTATCCCTGGCCTTGAGCTCGGTTCTGACCATGTGCTCCCGACTCTAGCACTGGAATGGCAAGGTAGAAGACCATTGCCTGCATCTGTGCCTCAAGGGAGGCCACCCATGTCACACCCCGTTCACACTGAACCGGGCCAGTGACCGAGTTAACACCGGTTAACCCAAACCTGCCAAGATCATCAGATACTGTATTCCACCACAGCATACGCACAACTAATATAAGTTCATCAAATCAGCGGAAGACTAAGTTTTACCTGTGAATAAATCCCATATACTTGATACCCGAATTTTGATACAATAATTATATACATGTAGGCCCGAAGGCATGATAATTACACAATAAAATTATAATTCATATATCAAGTATATACAGGAAATCATCAAAACAATCAGAGTACACAGCTCGGCTCGGTATCAAGGCTAGAGCTTAGCTCGGCATCAAGGGTTGAGCCCAGCTCGGCATCACATAGAAGAGCTCAGCTCGGCCTCAGAAGTGGAGCTCAGCACGGCCTCGAAGGTGGAGCTCAGGTCGACCTCAGAACTGCTATCCCGCAGCACAACTCTCGCACGAGCAGTCAGTGTCGTGCTCTAACTCCTCAGGGGTCCACCAGTCCTCTTCAGGAAACTCGACTGTGGGACCCACCCCATACTCCTCAAATGTATGACCTGTAAAATCATCTAAAAAGGGGTGCACACGTGGGATGAGCTCACTAGCTCAGTAAGTAGAAAGATGGACCACACAGCAGTCCACACATCACAACACATCATATGCACTACATGCCATGCTATACATTTTAAATCACATCCACCTAAGCAACATTACTAAGTCCTTGGTTTTAGTGCTACTACAACCACAGTGCGCGTATACTCCGAGTACGAGCCGCGAACTCCCTCCCGCGATACGCCCATAGGGCTGTCGGAGAAGGCCCACCGTGAGTACTCGAAAAAGTAAAGACAATGCCGTCCATCGGCTCTCAACAGAAATGTAAATGACTGAAAATATAGGTGCTGACTCCAGCAATTTAAAAGCCGTACGATTGGCCCTCTTGAATGTACCACCGGGGTTGCCGGCTGTCCTACATGACCCGCCGGGCGTTATGTCTAACCGCCACAGTGACCCGACGACTGCGACCACTGCTTCCCCCCAAATGATAACCCAACACCTTAACCCTGTTGGGAAGGGTCGTAGCACTGGATGGTGAAAATCCTAATACCGTATGCTCCTATATGACAATAGTACGATTGCATAGTGCCTCTGTGTCCCATTCCACGGGCCACCAATGCACTCGTTTCCAAGCTGACTATGGCATCTAGTCTATCAATGCATCATGCACCATGATGTTCACATTCAACATATAAACATCTCATTCAATTGGCATTTGGAAAGTAAACATAGCACATATGCACATCAATGTGTGGGATGACTAGACTACATAGCATATTCATGATGGCATGACTAGACTAGATATATTTAAATAAATGCCAAACAATTCCTTGAAACAAGGTCCAAACGTCCTCTCCCCACTTACTTGTAGCGTACAATGATTCCCGTTCGGTACGGGTGAGATCCGGTGCGAATCGGGTCGGATTTGGTGAACCTAACATAATTGAGCGGGGTTAAAACTTCACCATTTTAGGATCAAAATTAATGAAATCCGATGACAAAATCGTGTTTAAAACGTCAAAAGAAGGTCACACGTCCGATTTGGATCCAATCGGACGTAAGGATCACCCTTGGGGCCACACGGGTGGGTCAGACAGGTGGGTAGTCTGGCCCACCGGTCCTACCCACCGATCCCACCGATCCTACCCAACGGTTGGGACCGACGGGTAGGCGCCCGCCGGTAGGGCCCGTCGATTGGGCCCGAAGGCCCCCCTGCCTTCTCAGGTGGGTACCCACAGGCGGGTAGGGGCCCACCGGTTGTACCCACCGGTCTTGGCGGGAAACACCCTGTTTCTTCCCAACTTTCTCCATTCTTTGGGGATTCAAATGGGGCTTTTCCCCACCCATTCTTCACACCTTCAAGGTCCTATAGGATGGTTCTAACCTAGATCTAGGTTAGATTCAAGTGATAGGAAACCATCTTACCTTCTTTGCTCAAGAACGACTTCAAACCCTCCAAATCACTTCAAACTCACAATGCTTCTTCCACCTTGTCAATATCTCTTCAAATCATTCAATATCAACACATAAATCATCTATTAAACCTTAGATTCATCATTTCAAAGGGGATTTACAAGATCTCAAGAAACCATACTCGAATCAAGGGTTTGAAGCTTGGATATGGTGAATGTTCACAAAACCCAACTTTGCTTACCCCTAACTGTAGATCTAGAGTCAAAGATCACTCTCCCGGCGTCGGAATGGGAAGATCGAGCTTCGGCGCCCCTGAAATCCCTCTTTTCTTCCTCTTCCTTCTCTTCCTTTCTTCTTCCCTTTCCTTTCTTTCTCCTCTTTACTTTTCTCACCAACGTACGGGTGACATAAATGGAAAGAAAATGAAGTCATAAAGCTATATATATATAAGTCCTAATAAGTGAACAGTGCACATGGATGGGTCACTCAGGTGGGTGGGTGCACCCACCTGTCCTACCCACCTGAGGGCCAACACTTTGGATTTTGACAGGGTTCTGGCCATGGCACCAACCCCACCCCCGGCCTACGATGTAGTATACGTATATACCTTAAAATATGGCTACAATACCTACTTTATCCGTACATAGCCTTATGGTAGGTGCATGTACACGGCTTGGGCACTCCCATCTCTTCTGGCACTGGCTCGGACTTGTCGGGCCAGCCGGTGTTTAAGGTCACCCGTGCCATCATAGCCCATAAGGAACCCGCTCTAATTTCCTCTGCTCGGTTCCTGCATGGTGAAACCGGTTCAACCGCGAAATCAGACCGGGTTTAAGAAGCGGGGTATTACATTACCCCCCTTCTGAAAAATTTTGTCCTCGAAATTGTGTACCTGGTTGATCAAAAAGATGAGGGTATTTGGCTTTCATTTCATCCTCTACCTCCCAAGATGCTTCTTCAAGTGAATGATCAGCCCATCGCACCTTTACATAGGAAATGGAGCGGTTGCGAAGGGTTTTCACCTTTCGGTCCAAAATTTCAGCTGACTGTTCTGTATAGGTCATATCAGCTTCTAGGTACTCTGGTTCCACGGGTAGTACATGAGATGGATCATGCTCGTATCTCTTTAGCATGGATACATGGAATACATTGTGAACATCCCCAAGTGAAGGTGGCAGAGCAAGCATGTAGGCTACTGAGCCAACCCAGGATAAGATCTCAAATGGTCCAATGTATCTTGGGCTCAACTTCCCCTTTCTGTGAAACTTTGCAAACCTTTAGTAGGAGATATCTTGAGAATTACCTTTTCTCCTGGCTGAAATTCAATATCTTTTTTGCAGGTGTCCGCATAGCTCTTTTGACGGGACTGAGCTGCTTTAATCCGTTCTCTAATAACGTCAACTTTGTCACAAGTCATTTGGATCATCTCAGGTCCTAACATTCGACGTTCACCTACCTCGTCCCAATACAAAGGAGTCCTGCACTTTCTGCCATATAACGCCTCATACGGAGCCATCCCAATGGTAGCTTGGTAACTGTTGTTATATGCAAACTCCATAAGAGGTATATACTCTTCCCAACTGCCACTCATCTCCATTGTACATGCTCTGAGCATGTCTTCTAATATCTGTATGGTTCGCTCCGACTGACCATCCGTCTGTGGGTGAAAAGCAGTACTCAAGTTCAGCTGTGACCCCCAGGCACGCTGTAGGCTTTTCCAAAATCTGGAAGTGAATCTTGGGTCCCTATCTGAAACAATGCTCACTGGCACTCCATGTAAGCGCACTACATTGTCTATGTAAAGTTGTGCTAGTTTGGTCATGGAGAACTTGGTCTTGATAGGAATAAAATGAGCAGTCTTGGTAAGCCGATCCACGATCACCCATATCACGTCCATACCCTTAGGTGTACTTGGTAGTCCGGTGACGAAGTCTATCGTAATCCTTTCCCACTTCCATTCTGGTACTGGGAGTGGCTGAAGGGTACCATAAGGTTGATGCTCTCAGCTTTTACCTTCTGGCAGGTAAGACAAGTCACCACATACAAAGCTATGGTGACTTTCATGCTTGCCCACAAGTAACTTTGTTTGAGGTCTTTGTACATTTTGGTACTTCCTGGTTGGAGTGAGTACTCGGAGCTGTGTGCTTCTCTCACTATCTTATCTTGTATATCCAAATCATCGAGTACACACAATCTATCTCGAAACATCAATGCCCCATCACTGGCTAAAGTAAAATCTGGGTCGTTCATTGTTTGGTCTTGAACCTTAACTCTAATCCGCTGCAATTCAAGATCCAAAGGTTGCTTCATTATCACCTCTTACCTAATTGCCGGATGCCCCTGTAGAGCCGTCAAGGATACAATCAACCATTTAAGGTTTTCTGGTTGAGGTTCAAGCTCTAAGGTTGCCCCTTCATACAAGAGGGTTTCATCCATTAGCATTGCCTCTTGCACGAGTGGTGAGCTGACTGCTAAGTATGAGAGCAACACAGTCTGTGTCTTCCGACTCAATGCATCTACCACTACATTAGCCTTGCTGGGATGATACTGAATATCGCAGTCATAATCCTTTATGAGTTCAAGCCATCTTCTCTGTCTCATGTTCAGATCCTTCTGGGTGAAGAAGTATTTCAGGCTTTTGTGATCACTGTATATCTCACACTTCTCCCCATACAAATAATGTCGCTAGATCTTAAGGGCAAAAATGACTGCAGCTAGTTCCAAGTCATGAGTGGGGTAATTCTTCTCATACTCCTTTAGTTGTCAGGATGCATACGCTATTACCTTACCGCATTGCATGAGTACACAGCCCAAACCAACTTTGGAAGCATTGATATAGACTGTCATTCCACCTGTGCCTTCAGGAATAGTCAGCACAGGGGCAGTCACCAACCTTTCTTTCAATTCCTGGAAGCTCTTCTCACATTCCTCTACCCAGTCGAATTTCACACCCTTTTTAGTCAACTTGGTCATTGGCGCTGAGATCCGAGCAAAATTCTCAATGAAGCGCCGGTAGTATCCAGCCAAACCCAAGAAGCTTCTAATTTTGATAACATTCTTGGGGCTTTCCCATTCCACTACTGCTTTCACCTTAGTAGGATCTACTTCGATTCTGGCTTTAGACACTACGTGCCCCAGGAATCCAATTTGTTCAAGCCAGAATTCACACTTACTGTACTTGGCAAACAACTGTTGATCCCTCAACCTCTGTAACACCATCCTCAAGTGTTGAGTGTGCTCATCTTCGGTGGAGTAGATCAAGATCTCGTCAATAAAAACAATTACCCATTTTTCAAGCACATCTTGAAATACCTGATTCCTTAGATCCATGAATGCTGCCGGTGTATTGGTTAACCCGAAGGGCAACACTAGGAACTCATAGTGACCGTATCAAGTCCTAAAAGCTGTTTTGGGTATATCACTGCTCTTTATCTTGAGCTGATAATAGCCGGACCGAAGGTCTATCTTTGAAAATACCCTGGCTCCCTGCAACTAATCAAATAAATCATCAATGCGTGGCACTGGATACCGGTTCTTAATGGTTAGCTTATTCAACTCCCAGTAATCTATGCACATACGCAAACTACCATCCTTCTTCTTGACAAACAACACCAGGGCACCCCAAGGTGAAACACTTGGGCGAATAAACCCCTTTTCTAATAATTCCTACAACTGCATCTGCAACTCCTTTAATTCAGCTGGTGCCATCCTGTATGGAGCCTTAGATACCGGAGCTGCTCCAGGAGTCAAGTCTATGGCAAACTCCAACTCTCTATCAGGTGGTAAATGCATCAGATCATCTGGGAAAACATCAGGAAACTCTTTGACCACCTTTACCTCTTCTAGAGGTGTAATCCTTGCATCAACATCGAGTACCGATGCTATGTAACCCTGACATCCACTTTCTAGCATCTTTACCTCTTGAAGAGCGGAGACAAGGACCTTCCTCACCCTTTTCATTGTATCTGCTCGGTATACCCACTCTTTCCCTTCGTCATCTGTCACCTTAATCAGCCTTTCTGCACAGATCACATTAGCTCGATGAGCCGACAACCAATCCATACCCAATATAACATCAAAATTCTGCATATTGAACTTAATGAGTTGTGCATCAAAGTTCTTCCCACTAATCTCCACCGGGCACGGCCCATATACTTCCCTCAACTGTGTAACCTTACCAGTAGGCATACTAACAATCATTCCATGGTCTAGGATCCTGGGTGACATCCCAAGTTTCTCTACAATCTCTTAGATGCGAATGAATGAGTAGCTCCTGAATCGAATAAAACATAGGCTGGTATGCCTGATATGGGTAGGATACCTAGTATAACAATGTATATAATTTCAGCAGGTCATCAATATTAATTATAATGAATTTCTTAATTTAAAATGTACCTGCAACTACTTCTGTATTGGCCTCAGCTTCCTCGGCTGATAGAGCATACATCCTTCCCTGCGGTTGATTCCCTCGAGGTAAGGGAGGTCGGTACGCAGAGGGCTGACTGGAGGGCAAGGCTGGTCTGGCCCGACAGTCTTTCGCATAATGCCCATATGAATGGCAATTGAAGCAACGAATCTGAGATATCGAAACCAGAGCGGGGCCCCTCTGCACTTGACTCATTGCAGATGGAGGTCAAGGTGGCCTTGGAGCTGTAGGTGCCACACTAGTGTTCGGGCGAAAAGAGGTGGAACCCGAACCACCAACTGGCCTAGGAGGGTAGCCAGATGGCCTATAGGGCTGCCTATACATAGGCCCAGAACTGTATGATCCGCAGTATGCCTTGGAGGAATTTCCCATATCCGAGAATGGATTTGTTCTCTTCCACAGTCCAGGGCTGAGGGATTGTTCACCCTTCTGCTTATCTTCCATGGTCTTGGCCTTCTGCACAATCTGGCCATATTCGTTCAAATCCAGTACCTCAAGTACAGACCCAATAGATGCCTTTAGGCCTTTTAGGAACCTTGCTGCCTTCTCTTCAGCTGTCCTCATATGCCTTGGGGCAAAATGGAACAAACTCTCAAATTGTTGTTGGTACTCAAGGACAGTCTTACCTCCTTGAGTTAAGGCCATGAACTCAGTCTCCTTTCAATCTCTGAAACTGCGCGGATAATGGTTGTCCAAGAACAACTCCTTGAACTGCTCCCAAGTGGGTTCTGGATGAGCAGCCAACAATATAGGCTTGGAGGCTTGCCACCAAGAATTTGCCTCTTTCTTGAGTTGCAAACCAGCACAAATGAGTTTCTGTGCATCCCTGCACTCAAGCACCTCAAATATCTTCTCTAATTCTTGGATCCACTGATCCGGTTCCAGAGGATCACTCCCCACCTTAGAGAATACAGGTGGTAAGTTCCTCTTGAATGACTCCACTACCCTTGACGTATTACTCGCCGCCGGGAAGTTAGGAGCATAGGCAGGATAGTAGGCGTATGGAGGAGGCATCCCATACTGAGGAACACCGAATGGTGGGATTGGGGGTGTAACTCCCACTTGTGGTCCCGTTCCCGACCCTACAGGAGGGTCCTGTGGAGTGAGTACCCGGGGAGGTTAACCCGATTGAGAAAAGTCCAACTGTTACTGGATAGCAGTCATAAATGCTTGCTGTTGCTGAAGCATTTGTTGTTGAAAAGCTTGTTGGGACTACTGAATTATAGTAGCAACATCTCCCGGTGTAATGACTGGTGGAGGGTCCGGGAGTGCAGTCATAGGTGGGTCCCCATGTGCCCCACCCTGACCAAGGGTCTCTGGAGGTAGTGGAGGTGAGGTATGCCCCACAGAGTGGGACCCCCTGGGATTTTGTGGTCGATCGACCCGACGAGGACCCCGCGAGGTACCTCGGGCATTACTATCGGATCTAGTACATACCATCGTATCCCTATACCTGGAACACATCACACACCATATTGGTTAAACACCGTAGAATTGATTTCGGCACACAATCATATGCCATTACATGAGGTGTTGTAGTGTATGATAGCCTGTAAATAATCGTAGTTTAATTCCAAGATACAGGGCAATGGCCCCAACAGGTATGTCAATGGTCCCACTTGACCATAGCACATTAATCATAGGAATAATATCCATATTGAAAATCAATGAAATCATGCTAGGAGGAGAGAAGGGAAAAGAAAAGAAAAAAAATTTTCAAAATTTCCCAACTGTCACAACCGGTGGGCTGCACCAGTGGGTAGGGGCCCGTCGGTCGAGCCTGCCAGTCCTAGTGCCTCACACCGACGGGTGGCACCGATACTACAGTCCTCCCAGGAGTAAGCCTCAGGGACCGTTCATGAGCCTGGCGACGCCAGACTTCATCTACGAGACCATCTGAGGCAGCAGTAACCACCCGGAGTCTGAGACGTCCTTCTACCCTGAGGTTCGTCTATTTGCCCAGTTGGTCCAGTTCAACCTATTCCCCAGAGGAGGTCATCGGAACCAGGTGGGTTTCATGGTGGCTTTCATTGATTTCTGCATTTTCACGACCGTAAAGGGAGGCGGCGAGCACTTGTGCCTCCCCTACATTATTCTCAAGACGATGGAGCACCATACTTCCCACCCTGAGGATGGAGGATTCCCTTACGGCAGGATCCTCACTAGGATCTTCGAGTTCTTCGGGGTGGATCTGAGCGGTGAGGAGGGGAAGACTCCGGCTGATAGGTTCGACCGGAGAAACCTCCTGAGGATGGGTCTCCAGACCCTCATGGATTCACCTCCGAGATCAGGAGCTCAGAGAGGTAGGGGTAGGAGGGCTGCCCCTATGGATGATGTCCCCATGGGAGAGGAGTCCAGTGAGGAGGATGAGGACTACGTTCCTCAGAACGAGGAGAAGGATCTGATGGGTGGCAGCATCCCTGAGGAGGCGCCTCAGGAGTCGAGAGGTCCTGGCCCTAGTTCCTCCAGAGTTGCAGCCTCACCATATGGAGCCCCACCACCTGGGAGTGGTGCCTACGACTTCGAGGGCATGACGTCCTCCATGCGGGCCTTACAGGATGGCCAGGTTCAGCTATTGAGGCGGCTGGACGAGATTGTCTCTAGGGAGGAACGCATTATGGAGAGGTAGACCACCTTGGAGGATTCCTTCCTCCGGCTGGGTCAGGACTTAGACACCACGGCCAATGCTATCTCAGCAGATTTTGGCCGGCTTCGAAGGGAGGTACGGCTGGTGAACGTGTGGTTTGACTATTACCATCACCGCCTCGACGTCAACTCTAGGCCTCCGGCGAACGTGGTGATCATCGATGATGACGACGATGACCAGTGAGGGCTTGGCTCGCCCACACCAGTTGTTTATTCATTTTTTTTTTTTTTTTGTAGACCTTATTGTATACTTTATTTCTTATCATTCCTTGTATTTATGCTGTAACTGGTTTCATTTATGGAATGACATAATTTTGGATAGTGAATTTTGTGGTGAATTCATATGTGGAGTACTTGTGTGGTTTGGTTGTGATGTATTTTGCTATCTGTGATCTTTGTTATATTTATTATCTGTTGTTTATCAGGTATTTGTGTAAAAGTTTTTGGAAATCCCATTTTACGCAGTTATGCTGCCGAAATTTCGTCGAAATAGTACTTTATAGGTTATATCACCAACCTAATCCCCTTTTATCTATACTCACGCATGCCATGAATGCAACATATAATGCAATCCCTTTTTATACTTTCTTTCTTTGGCTTTTAATCTTTAAAGCTTTTATATTAACCCAACCCCATTTCCCTATTATAGAGTCTACGGGATTCTAATGGTATGCTGTGAGTGGAGCAGAGCATCACACTATGATACCACCGTTTGTCACACCCCGTTCACACTGAACCGGGCCAGTGACCGAGTTAACACCGGTTAACCCAAACCTGCCAGGATCATCAGATA
Organism: Macadamia integrifolia; assembly: GCF_013358625.1. Lineage (NCBI taxonomy): Eukaryota > Viridiplantae > Streptophyta > Magnoliopsida > Proteales > Proteaceae > Macadamia > Macadamia integrifolia. Next base: position 579,805 of record NW_024870526.1, on the reverse strand, counting down.
CTGTATTCCACCACAGCATACGCACAACTAATATAAGTTCATCAGATCAGCGGAAGACTAAGTTTTACCTGTGAATAAATCCATATACTTGATACCCGAATTGTGATACAATAATTATATACATGTGGGCCCGAAGGCATGATAATTACACAATAAAAGTACAATTCATATATCAAGTATATACAGGAAATCATCAAAACAATCAGAGTACACAGCTCGGCTCGGTATCAAGGCTAGAGCTCAGCTTGGCATCAAGGGTTGAGCCCAGCTCGGCATCACATAGAAGAGCTCAGCTCGGCCTCAGAAGTGGAGCTCAGCACGGCCTCGAAGGTGGAGCTCAGCTCGACCTCAGAACTGCTGTCCCGCAGCACAACTCTCGCACGAGCAGTAAGTGTCGTGCTCTAACTCCTCAGGGGTCCACCAGTCCTCTTCAGGAAACTCCATTGTGGGACCCACCCCATACTCCTCAGATGTATGACCTGCAAAATCATCTAAAAAGGGGTGCACACGTGGGATGAGCTCACTAGCTCAGTAAGTAGAAAGATGGACCACACAGCAGTCCACACATCACAACACATCATATGCACTACATGTCATGCTATACATTTTAAATCACATCCACCTAAGCAATATTACTAAGTCCTTGGTTTTAGTGCTACTACAACCACAGTACGCGTATACTCCGGGTACGAGCCGCAAACTCCCTCCAGCGATACGCCCATAGGGCTGTCGGAGAAGGCCCACCGTGAGTACTCAGAAAAGTAAAGACAATGCTGTCCACCGGCTCTCAACAGAAATGTAAATGACTGAAAATAAAGGTGCTGACTCCAGCAATTTAAAAGCAGTACGATTGGCCCTCTTGAATGTACCACCGGGGTTGCCGGCTGTCTTACATGACCCACCGGGTGTTATGTCTAACCGCCATAGTGACCCGACAACCGCGACCACTACTTCCCCCCAAATGATAACCCAACACCTTAACCCCTGTTGGGAAGGGTCGTAGCACTGGATGGTGAAAATCCTAATACCGCATGCTTCTATATGACAATAGTACGATTGTATAGTGCCTCCATGTCCCATTCCACGGGCCACCAATGCACTCGTTTCCAAGCCGACTACGGCATCTAGTCTATCAATGCATCATGCACCATGATGTCCACATTCAACATATAAACATCTCATTCAATTGGCATTTGGAAAATAAACATAGCACATATGCACATCAATGTGTGGGATGACTAGACTACATAGCATATTCATGATGGCATGACTAGACTAGATATATTTAAATGAATGCCAAACAATGCCTTGAAACAAGGCCAAACGTCCTCTCCCCACTTACTTGTAGCGTACAAGGATTCTTATTCGGTACGGGTGAGATCCGGTGCGAATCGAGTTGGATTTGGTGAACCTAACATAATTGAACGAGGTTAGTACTTCACCATTTTAGGATCAAAATTAATGCAATCCGATGATAAAATCATGTTTAGAACGTTAAAAGAAGGTCACACGTCCGATTTGGGTTCAGACAGGTGGGTAGTCTAGCCCACCGGTCCTACCCACCGGTTGGGACCGGCGGGTAGGGGCCCGCCGGTTGTACCCGCCGGTATGGGCCAGGGGCCCCTGCTAGGATCAGCCGGTAGGGGCCCGCCGGTTGGGCCCACCGGTTGGGCCCGTCGGTTGGGCCCAAAGGCCCCCCCTGCCTTCTCAGGTGGGTACCCACAGGCGGGTAGGGGCCCACCGGTTGTACCCACCGGTCTTGGCGGGAAACACCCTTTTTCTTCCCAACTTTCTCCATTCTTTGGGGATTCAAATGGGGCTTTTTCCACCCATTCTTCACACCTTCAAGGTCCTATAGGATGGTTCTAACCTAGATCTAGGTTAGATTCAAGTGATGGGAAACCATCTTACCTTCTTTGCTCAAGAACGACTTCAAACCCTCCAAATCCCTTCAAACTCACAATGCTTCTTCCACCTTGTCAATATCTCTTCAAATCCTTCAAGATCAACACATAAATCATCTATTAAACCTTAGATTCATCCTTTCAAAGGGGATTTACAAGATCTCAAGAAACCATACTCGAATCAAGGGTTTAAAGCTTGGATATGGTGAATGTTCACAAAACCCAACTTTGCTTACCTCTAACTGTAGATCTAGAGTCGAAGATCACTCTCCCGGCACCGGAATGGGAAGATCGAGCTTCGGCGCCGCTGAAATCCCTCTTTTCTTCCTCTTCCTTCTCTTCCTTTCTTCTTTCCTTTCTTTTCTCTCTCCTCTTTACTTTTCTCACCAACGTACGGGTGACATAAATGGAAAGAAAATGAAGTCATAAAGATATATATATATATATAAGTCCTAATAAGTGAACAATGCACATGGATGGGTCACTCAGGTGGGTGGGTGCACCCACCTGTCCTACCCACCTGAGGGCCAACACTTAGGATTTTGACAGGGTTCGGGCCACGGCACGAGCCCCACCCCCGGCCTACGATGTAGTATACGTATATACCTTAAAATACGACTACAATACCTGCTTTATCCGTACATAGCCTTATGGTAGGTGCATGTGCACGGCTTGGGCACTCCCGTCTCTTTTGGCACTGGCTCGGACTTGTCAGGCCAGCCGGTGTTTAAGGTCACCCGTGCCATCATAGCCCATAAGGAACCCGCTCTAATTTCCTCTGGCTCGGTTCCTGCATGGTTAAACCGGTTCAACCGCGAAATCAAACCAGGTTTAAGAAGCGGGGTATTACAACCCAAGTGTCTCAATGTCAGTATCTCCTACCCACACTCTCCAATCGAGTATCATCCTCCTCAGTAGGTTGGTGGTGGTATCCAGGCGAGCCATTGAGTCCATAGGGCCTCAAACCCCTAGTACCACGAGATGAGGAGGTAACAGAAGTCCACATAGTCTGAGGGTTAAGTAGTAGAGCACCCCCAGCAGGAGGCACATGTGGAGGGTTGGCACCTCCATCACCCCCCTAATCACCATCATGACCACCCCCCATCACCACCTCCCAGTTGATCCTCTATCTCCATTGGTTGTTCTTCCTCAGTCTTATCCTCAATGACCTCATTCGTGTTTAGTTTCATCTTATTCAGAGTCCCCAAGCTCTCCTCACCCTCCAAGTTCACACCAAAGCGTAGGAAGACCTTAGTCAGAATCTGTCCATAGCAGAGGTTTCCAGCCCTACATGCCCCTCCCTTAGCCCTTGTCACCATGGTCTACATCAATGAACTGCAGCCCCATGTAGACATAGTAAGTGATGTAGGCATGAAGAATGGACACCTCATCAAAATGGCCTCTAGTGGGAAGGACATTCAGTTGGATAACCCAACACATCACCTTCGGCGTAGCCTGATAATTAGAAAATATGTCCCATCCAAAAGCATCCCTTGTGAGCATGTCATCCATCTTCGCCTAGACAACAAAGTTATGGAACTCATAAATGGAGTCCTAGGTGGGTAATAGGCCAATCGGCTATGCCAAAGGAGATATTGATCCCCTCCACCCTCGAGGTGATCCTTATCCCCTCAGTGTCGTGATTCTCACATCGTAGATTGCAGTAGAAGAGCCTCATAAGCCGTGGGTAATACTTGTGTTCAGCTTTAAGATACGATACCACCCTAGGGCTTCGAAACATTGGCTGAGGCGAAACCATCGAAAGCACCTTATCCTCACATACTTTCCAGGATCGACATTCCTATACTCAAACTTCTCCCAGCATCTTGCTCCTCCACGGAGCGAAACAACTGATGATCATACTGTTCTCAGCGGGAATGGCTGGGAGTTGTTGGGCTGCAGCACGACGAGGATGAACACAGTGACCAAACATGGTTGCAACAAAGGTTCCTAGGTTTGGGGGGAACAAACCTACGTTAGGAAAGAATACCAAAAAGCACAAAGAAGAATTCAAAACCTAGGTTAGAGAAGAAAAATAACTCACCTTTGATGCGTGAATGGATGCGTGAATGGCAGCAATTGGACATAAAGTCACAAGCAAAAGGTAGGGAATGGCTGGGGAGACCTTCCTTGGTTGTTTCCTCTCTTTCTCCAACTGATAGAATAGGGTTTTGTGAGAAGAGAGTGAAGATTGAGCCTATATATAGCATTTTTGGGTCCACCAAAAACACCTCACTGGAAGCACTGGACCTGGATCCGGTGAGAATTTTTTTTTTGAATTTTCTCTCTATTACCCTCACTGGAAAAACACCTATTGAATCCGGTGAAAATGTTCTATTTCTGGTGACCTTTTTTGCCTACTTTTGGTGAACTATTTTGGGAATGAAATTTATTTTATATTCTAATATTTTCTTCCTTAAATAGGGATTTCCTCCCTAATACACATGTGGTCGGATTTCAATACTTGGTGGACCCCACCTATGCAAGCTCTACTCCTAAAATACTCCTTGTGTACTTGTGTAGGACCCACTATGCATGTTGATCTTAATATACTTGCTACCTATGTATGCGTGACTAATTAAGATTCCTCAACAAGAATCATGTCATGAATACCTAATCCTGATCTAATGCGTCGTCACCTCCCACTTGCTCTACGCGGAATCGAGGTAGACCGCATAGTGTGACACCAGCCCCACCCATTCTCATAACACAAGATGTTGCCAACATAATGGGTAACATGATGTGTGAGGTGGAAGAGTGGCAGACTCAGTTCATGGCCGGGATTGATACCAGATCCAGGCTGCTATTGGAGCCAAGAATGCACCTCCCAACCCCTTACTCCACCTGCACTAGCCTCGGTGCCAGCTGGCTCAGCCACCCTTCAAACATCCGATGGGATGCAAGGGCAAGTGCATGGACATGTGCAAGGGCAAGTACAAGGGTAGTTTCATGGACAAGTACTTGGACAAGTGCAAGGACAGACCCAAGTGCACATAGAGGGTTAGACTGACCTAACCAAAATGATGGAGAAGTTCCAAAGGCTGAGGCCCCCATACTTATCCAATGTTATACATGATTAGTTCTTCCCTCAAGATGGATTGGGGGTATGGAGAAATTCTCTAAGTTAATGGGCTGCAATGATGAGCAGAAAATACTATGTGTCAGCTACCAATTACAAAATGAAGCCGATGCTTGGTGAAGGGCTACTGAGCCCATTATGAGAGCAACCAAGCCCACCCCCACTTGGAAAGACTTCAAGGAGACCTTCTTTGGGAACCACTTCCCCGAGAGCTTTCAGGATAGGAGAGAGAGTGAGTTCTTCAATCTAGTTCAAGGGTCCCGATCAATGCCAGAGTACCAACAGAGGTACTAGGAGTTGTACTAATTCACTCCAAAGCACATTCAAAATGAAAGGTCCACAGCCAGGAAGTTTGAAAAAGGGTTGAGGCCAAGCATCAGTTCTACTATGGTTGGGTTGAAGCTGCAGACATTTGCTGAGGTGCTCCAAGTGGCCAAGTCCATTGAGGACCGACATAGGGATAATTTCTCAGCCCAACAAGGAATAGGGAAGAGGCCCATCGTGTCCTCTGATTCCAGTGGAGCCAATAAGCACTCAAGAGGCCCTTATATCAACCTAACTCCAGTTCAGTCAAGAAGGCCAGAAGCAAGTCAAGCCTCCCAATCCTCCCGTTCCAGTGGTATGTCTCAATCTGTGGGTTCAAACCCTAGGTGTTTCCACTGTGACCAGCCAAGTCACCTAGCCCAGATATGCCCCCACTAGAGGCCAGGTGATGCACCTTATACCCTGCCACCTAGGCCTTAGCAAGCTTATGCAGCCAACCGGCCGGCCTAGCCATCACAGGACCAGAGACCACAAGGAAGGGTATTTTCTATGACCACAAAGGATGCAAAAGCTACACTAGGAGTGCTGACAGGTACATTATTGATATCATTTTTGCCTGCACATGTTTTATTTAACTCAGGAGCATCCCATTCATTTGTGTCACCAACATTTATAAAGAAGATGGGAATTCCACCCAAGGGCTTGACCCAGTGCTTGGAAGTGTACACCCACAAGAAGTGTGGTGGGTTTGAACTATGTGTATGAGTTGTGCCTGGTGACCATAAATGGACATGACTTGAATGCACACTTGATCGAGTTGGACATGACCAACTTTGATGTGATTTTAGGAATGGACTAGTTGCCCGCCTACAGAGATAGTGTGCTATGTGCAAAAAAGGTGATAATTGATGAGGGAGAATTTAATTTTGTGGGGGATAAGCCAAAGAAACATAAAAAGATTATTGTGTCAGCACTTCGGATGAAGAAGCTACTAGATTAAGGGTGTCAGTGCTACTTGGCATCTGTGACAGATACTAAGATAGAGGTTAGACCATTGACCAAACTGGATTTGGTAAGGGAATTTCTTGATATATTTTCAGATGACTTGATAGGATTGCCCCAAGACTGAGAGATAAAGTTTGTTATAGATCTACTCCCCGGCTCAACACCACTATCAAAAGCTCCTTACCGTATGGCCCCACAAAACTAAAGGAACTATAGGTGTAGCTTCAAGACCTTATGAAGAAGGGATTCATTAGACCTAGTGTGTCTCCTTGGGGAACACCAGTATTGTTCGTCAAAAAGGATGGAAGTATGAGGTTGTGTATTGATTATTGGGAGCTTAACAAGCTAACCATCAAGAACCGGTACCCCTTGCCAAGGATTGATGATTTGTTCAATCAACAACAAGGTGGTAAGGTATTCTCTAAGATTGACCTTAGATCGGGCTACCGCCAGCTCAGAATCAGGGATAGTGGTGTCAGTAAAATAGCTTTTAGATCTCGGTATTGACATTACGAGTTATTGGTGATGTCATTTGGACTGACAAATGCACCGGCTGCATTCATGGACTTAATGAACCGGGGATCTTGGATATCTTAGACAAGTTTGTGATTGTGTTCATTGATGACATCTTGGTGTACTCCAAGAGTGCAGAGGAACATGTTGTTCACTTGAGGCTAGTACTGTATCATCAGAGAGAAAAGCAACTCTACACCAAATTTAGCAAGTGTGAGTTCTAGCTTTCAAAAATGGCATTCCTAGGCCACATTGTCTCAGATAAGGGTATAGATGTTGACCCATGCAAGGTGAAGGCAGTTCTAGAGGGGTACACCCCCAAGAATGTGGCAAACATTCATACTTTTCTGGTATTGGTCAGATACTATAGGAGGTTTATTGATTTCTCCCGTATTTCTACACCAATGACCTAACTCACACGTGAAGGTGTGAAATTTGAGTGGTCCAATGCTTATGAGAAGAGCTTCAAGGAGCTAAGGCAAAGGCTGAAATCAACTCCGATCTTGACTATTCCGACCGATACAGGTGGTATAGTTGTGTATAGTGATGCCTCCAAGCTAGGATTGGGTTGTGTGTTGATGCAGTATGGGAAGGTCATTGCCTATGGATCTTGCTAGTTGAAAGACTATGAGAAGAACTACCCCACCCATAACTTGGAATTGGCAACAGTAATTTTTGCCTTGAAAATCTAGAGGCATTACTTGTATGGTGAGAAGAGTGAGATATATAGTGACCACAAGAGCCTCAAGTACTTCTTCACCCAAAAGGAGCTCAACATGATATAGAGACATTGGCGGGAATTGATGAAGGATTATGACTGTACTATCCACTACCACCCAGGGAAGGCCAATGTGGTAGCTGATGCATTTAGTCAAAAATCTTAGTCACTGACTCTTGCATCACAGACCATTAATGAGTATCTCGTAAAAGAGGCCAGGAAGGTGGATTTGGAACTACTAGTGGAAGGTCCTTGTCACTATTGGAATTAGTGGTACAACCCAGTCTAGTGGACAGAATTACTACTGCTCAGGGTACTGATGCAGAGTTGCTGAAATTGATAGTTGGTTGTAAGGAAGGAAACTAGAAGGACCCAGATTTCTCCCTAACTGGAGGGGGATTCTTAAGTTTAAGGGGAGATTACGTGTGCCTAGTGATGGTGACTTGAGAGATATTGTTTTGAGAGGGGCACACAGCTCTCCATACTCTATTCACCCTGGCAGCACCAAGATGTACAAGGATCTAAAATGTTCCTACTGATGGAAGGGAATGAAGAATTATGTTGCCACACATATTTCAAGGTGCCTCACATGCTAGCAAGTTAAGGTTGAACGACAAAGGCCCCATGGTTTACTACAGTCATTACCTATTCTGGAGTGGAAATGAGAGAATATTACCATGAACTTCATCACAGGGTTATCCCGCACTAGCAAGGGTATGGATGCCATTTGGGTAGTTGTGGACCGCCTGACCAAGGCAACTCACTCCATCTCAATTAAGGTCACTTTCTCCATGGACAAGTTGGCCAAGTTGTACATCGAAAACATCATCTGGTTGCATAATGTACCCATTAGCATCATCTCTGATTGAGATCCTAGATTCACTTCCAAGTTCTGGACATGTGTGCAGAAGGCTATGGGCACACAATTGAATTTCAGCATGGCATTACCCACAAACAGATGGACAATCGGAGAGGACCATCCAGACCTTGGAGGACCTACTTCAAGCATGTGCCTTGGATATGAGTTACAACTAGGATGAGCACATCTCTCTTATTGAGTTCTCCTACAACAACAGTTACCAGGCCACCATCGGTATGTCTCCGTTCGAGCCATAGTATGGTAGGAAATGCCAGACTCCTTTGTATCGGGACAAAGTTGGTGAATGACACATTCTAGGTCTAGACTTGATACAAGCAACTAGTGATAAGGTGAATGTGATTAAAGAAAGAATCAAGGCAGCTCAGTCCAGACAGAAGATTTATGTAGATGTCAAGAGGAAGCATCTGGAGTTTGGGGTTGGAGATAAGGTATTCTTGTGGATCTCCCCAGTCAAAGGAGTGATGTTGTTCAGCAAGAAAGGCAAGCTAAGTCCTAGATTTATGGGACCGTATGATATACTGGAAAGGATTGGATTAGTGACCTATAGGATAGCTTTACCACCAGAGTTGGAGGGTACAAATGATGTCTTCCATGTATCCATGTTGAGAAAGTACATTCCCGACCCCACTCACGTCTTGACTTATGTACCACGTGAGTCGAACGAGGATTTTGCCTACATGGAATATCCAGAGAAGATTATTGACTGGAAGGACCACATCCTCCGTAATCGTACCGTTTCCTTCATCAAGGTGAAGTGGATGAACCACCTGGAATAAGAATCCTCTTGGGAATGGGAAGAGGAGAAGAAGAAACAATATCCTGGATTATTTTATTTATGAGGTATGTTCAATTTCGAGGATGGAATTCTTGTTAGATGGGGGGATGTTACACCTGTGCCCTAACCCGATCTAAATTGAACTATTGTGATAGGTCTCAGACCGAAGGTGGAAAGTACCATCAGATTTTGTCTCGTGGTAGCCCATTGTAAAAGGGGGAGAGATGACCTCACTTGCTCGTGTATTGCTTGCCAATCCAACTGGAGGGGATTCAAGCCTTCCGATCCCAAAAGGTAAGTTACCCAACACTCTTACACTTAAATACCGACACCCACAAAAACTGTTGGAAGACCATACTTAAGACCTAGGGTAACTACCCATGCAAGACCAACTTGTGGATAGCAAGTAGTCAAGATACATAGTTGTCTTGACTAACAAAAATAGACCACCAGAAGCACCTAGGCCTAGATCTGGTGGGCTGAATCCGGTGGCCACTTGTGCTGTCCAATGGACTCTGATGCCCGTGGGTCCCACCACCCGCACCGTGAACAATCCAGGATGACCCGTACACTCTCCCACACTTTCTTCGTGGCTTTGAATTTGTATGAGTCCAAGGAGATGGGCTTGCATGTCCCGAATCAGGAAATAACCCATATGGACCGACTAAGGGCCAACCAAACAGACCTTAGTGTGAGACTTACTATATAAGTGAGAAATGAGATTCATTTACCATTTCTCACTTGTAGAAACGTGGGAGGGGGAAAGAGGAGGTGAAAAGGGAAGAGGAAGAAGGAGGAAGGAAGCTCACCTTTCTCCCGGCTATATGCACCCATGCCGGAATCCTTGCCAGAGGTAAGTGCCACCTCTCCTACCACTCTCTCTCTTCATTTTGAGCTAGGGAAAAGTGAGTATGGATATGCATCTTGACCTCCACACCTCCACAAGCTCAGAGAGTGCATGTTTCGCCTCATCGGTGTGATTACGGAGCTCAAACCAAGTCTGGTGAGCTCCGACAACAAGATGGACCAAATGACCATCTAAGGTTTTGATCCTTTGATCAATGTATCTCCCAAATGGCCTGGTGGAATCGGGATTTTTTTTATCTTAAAATGATGCTAGGAACACCCCCTACAGACTCCACGAAACAAATCCTGGCAATCGGACCCAAGCTGAAAAGCCCCAAATGGCATGGGCACTTTCTATGTGTCCACCTAAAACACTTGGCCAGGATCTAGTGGCTATTTTTGGTGAGGTCTTTGAACCTTAGGACCTCTCTGTCTGCAGCACCGGATTCACTTCTGATGAATCCGATGGATTCCAACACTGTATCCAGTGACTGAATCCGGTGACCTGTACTGTCCAGGTTGGACAGTGTCTGACTCCTTTGGGGGTAACCCTTGTGGACCCCTTCCGATGTTCCCGACACGTATTGATGTTTGGTTACATTTGTGCCTCGGATAGAGACGCACATGTACCCCAAGGCAGATAGTGAATTGAACACCTAGTGGTTGTACTTGGAACTCGATCCGTTCAAACTTAATCAAGGTGAGGGATGGTTGACTTTTGTTTTTGGATTGTTTAATAATTTTAGAACTGCTCGCATGTATTAGGATTTTCACATGATTATTTATATTGTTTAAATGATTATGATGTTCCATAATATGTTATGTTATTGCATAATATATTGTTGTTGGAATTGATATGAGATGTATGTTGTGAGATGGAATTCGGTGTGGCCGAGGTGGTTCCGATACCGTGATTGTTGTATGGATGTTGTATTCATGCATTGATTATGTGCATTAGATTATACGTAGTCACGGATTACACTTTGTGGGCGATGGTGATCCAAGTATCGTGTACTCCGGGACTGCATGTGGAAATGGATACTCTTCATGGCCGATGGTAATTCCGGTGTTGCATAGTCTATACTCAACTGCTTTGTATGCTAAAATAGGTATATAGTCGTGGGTTACACTTTGTGGCCGATGGTGATCCCAGTGTCGCATAGTCCATACTAACTGTATCATTATGAAAGGCATGTAGGATATTATGGTTAGGTGACATTCCCCATGCTAAGTCCCCTTGCCAATAGGGGGTAAGGTGTTCGATAACCCAATAATGGTATGTTCGATGAACCTTTTCAAAATCCCACACCCGAAGTACGATGTGATTGTTACTAGAGGCAAGAACTAGTCCGGCGTGGCCGATGGTGATCCCGATGCCGTGACTGCCAGGAGGGGGTTATCAAGGGTTTGCTAGGTGACCGATGGATGCATCATGGGACCAGCAGGCTCCTAATCACAGCCAGGGTTTGTATCATTGTGTAGTCAATATGCAAGTTCCGAGACCAGGGGTACATCCTAATGTGCCGTAGTAGCATTACCCGACTTAGTTGTATTGTTAGGTTGTTTAATAATCAAATGGATTGCATCATTCGCATAATGGACTATGTGTTTAATTCCTATATTCAAGTCATCATGGAATATTATATATGTGAATGTTTGTGCCTGAATGTGCATGAACCCCACCCCTCACTGAGCAAGTTGGAAGCTCACCCCATGTATATGCCCCCTTTTAGATGATGATGCAGGTACTGTCGTGCCTATGGCTTGTGACTCTCTATCCTCCTGACCCGAGTACATAGTGAGCGACTGGTGGATGCCAAAAGTGAAGGAACATGATCAAGACTATGCTTGAGACCACTGTGCTTATGCGGCACTCTAAGGTGTAGAGTGTATTTGTGACTTTTGATACCGAACTTCACAATTGGTATTCTTTTGGGATTATTATATATAAGTCATGCATACTTGTAAATTGGATAAACCAGTTATGAATATGTAATATCACTAGATGACTTCCCCCATTTTAATTATGATTCTGCTATTATGCTCTGATTCCGCTGCAATTGGTTTGGTTTGTGTTGTGAGATTGTTTATGTTAAGGTACTGCTATTAGAGATCTTAGTCGGTTTGTAAAACGGGTATGCGTCTTACTCACACCACTAGTATTCTTAATGGTAAATTGGGTTTATTGGAATTGGGGTGTGACAACTTCCCCATCCCGCGTAGCCTCACCATTCTTTGGTTCTAATTAAGTCAACTAAATTCGATTAGGTTAGTATTCATGTCATTAAATGGTCTTCTTAAAGTCCACTCATTATCCAAAACAACACTAAAATATGTGCTCAGTAAGGAGCACCAGTTGATGGGCATCGATGGATGGTGGCCATCGGTGGGGTAATTGATTGGTGAGCCAAAGAGTGCAGAAGCAAGACTTAGAATTTATCCACTGGTGGATGGTCACCGGCTAGTGTTGGTCCACTGATGGTCATCGACTGGTGGAACTATGGGAGTGAGACCTCTGCCCAGATTTCATTCTCAGAACTCCAAGGCCTTTTTAGGTGTGATCTAGTAAAATTTTCATAGCATGCAGATGATCTTACCATCATCAATAATTTCCCTAGTTTAAGTTGTTTTTCCTAATTTGGGAATTGGTTCACCTTAGGTTGCATGCATGTAGCTTAACTATGAAATTAGTAATGCAAACACAAAAAATATACCTATGGACCATGGATTACAGTAGGAGTTATCCTATAGTCCAAGTTGGGTTCTAATATGAAATTGGGTGGAAGAGGAAAAGATAATTAAGTTGAGATTCTCCATTTTTTGTTGTAGGGCTCCAAATCCCAACTTAAGATATGCTTTCCCAACCCAATCCATTGATTTAGGTGATAAATCAGTTAGGCCCTTGATCCCTTACTGGTCTAACAATGTTTTAAGATGAGAGGGAGACAGAGAGAGAGTGTGTGTGAACTCACCTACCTTGAGTATGGTTTGCAGGTAGTGTAGAGACTCCCCCTTACTTCAGCTCTAATCCTTCCTTTTCCTGCCTTCTTTCCTTCTTCTTCCTCTCCTTTATTCAATTGTGAAATGAGAGAAATGAATCTCATTTGTACATTATGTGCATCACTCAAATGACTAAGGTCTGTTTGGTAAAATAAAGTGTTTTCCATAAAAGAGATTATTCCTCGAATTGATACAAGTGGGCCCACCTTCGTAAGGACTGAACACATTAATTAGGTACCTTATATGATGTACAAGCCATCAAAGGTGATTTGGAGTACACAGTGCTAAGACTCGAGGCCTCACGAAGAAATAACCCATTCTTGAAGTACTGCACATCTGGTAGATGCTCACCCGTGGATGGTTGTCCACCGGTGGTGAGAAACCGGTGAGTTTTGCTTAATAAAATTTAACTACAATTTCTCTAGTGTACTTTCTCTATTGATCACGGAGGTTTGTGTGACACTAAGTATACTGGCTTAAGTATGTCAAACGTTCATAATTATGTGGTTGTTATTAAAGTTAGAATACTTACCAGTTTTCCTCGAAGGCTTGAATTCCTTCCAGTTTAATTGGAAGGAACTACACTTACAAGTAGGATCATTCCTCCATTCTTTACAGTGTACTGTAGCAACCCAATAATCATTGGTTCTATTAATTCCCTATGATTCATCTGTGATTAACATCATAGACCAAATTAGGGCAAGGGTGTAACATAATTCATGTGGTCATGTTCTCTACTTGCTAAACAACTTAGACATGTATGATTCATATACATGCAGCCTAAGTTAGGTTCTAACCCTAAAGTGATGAAAACCCACCTAATGAGTTCGAATCAAACATATGGTTAAATCCCACTGTCTAAGTAATATCTCATTTAACCATAGGCACCCAAATGGGACCAATTGTTCTAAGGATGAAATCTGGGCAAATATCTCGTCATTTGTGGCATCATCGGTCAATGTTCAATCAACTAGAGACATCCAAAGGAGAGTAATTTCTTAGGTTCCTAATCTACTATTTCTCCAACAAGTGACCAACCATCGGAGAGGCACCATCCACCAGTGACACCTGATGAAATCATATTCCAAAAATGGTTTGGGAGTGTGATGGGATATTCAATTCTGGTATTCTAAGAATAGAGCTAACAACATTAACACACTTATTGGCTATGTCATAACCAAGTTTTGCAATGAGGCTATGCGGTAAAGGGATATTGGCTAAATTATTTATTTCATAGGAAGGTGAGGGGGTGTTGTGTCTAAATTTATGGAGTGTTTCTTTTATTTAATTATTTATGTATGCTTATGATAAATGTATAATTCTTGTTCAGTAATTGTCAAATTCTCTTTATGTTATATATTTTGAGATTACTATGATTAGTGTGTTTGAAGTGGAAATATGGAATATGGTATTTAGTGTATAACATGAGATTGTATGTATGAAAGTGTGTGTGATGTGTGGGGAACACGGTGTGGCCGAGGGTGTATTTTGCTACCGTGTTCCCACGTATGAATTGAATGTTATGTGCATATGGTGTTCTGTATGTTTATAACATGAAGTAACATGAGGTTAGGGATAATATACCCAGTGCTATGTCCCCTTGCTAACAGGGGTAAGGTGTTGAATAACCCATGTGGTAGGTTCAATGAACCTATCTGGAATACCATGTCCACGGTACAATATGATTATTTCTAGAGACGGACATAGCCCAGTGTGACCAATGGTAATTCTAGTGTCGTGGCATGCCAGAATGGGCTTATCAGGAGTTCGCTGGAAGACCAAAGGTCGCATTTCAGGACCGGAAGGCTTCTAATTGCAACTAGGGTTTGTATCACTCGGTGACCAATAGCTCATTCCGAGACTAGGGATACTACCTAATGTGTAGTAGTAGCACTTATACCAAATCTAACTTAGTATGTTGTTTAGGTTTTTTTTGTAAAATGAACTCAAGCACCGCATCATAATATCTATGGTTGTATATGAATTGCATCATTACTGAATGTGTTTGCTTGCATGCTCCCATCACTTAATGGGCTTAGTGAAATTCATCCCATGTTGTGTTTCCTTTTTAGATGGTGACATAGGCAATCAGGTGGCAGCTAGTGGTGAGACACCTACTTTTGTAGCTGATGATTGGTGGGGGCCAGAGTATGAGGAGCATGATCCTGACTGTGTTTGTGAGGATTGTGTCTATGGCACACCATGGAGATGATGAAGATCATGTACTATTCTTTTTTATTATTTTGTGTAAATATGGATGTAAGGATTGTATAAATGTGTAAATGTAATATGATGTCTGTTCGGAGAAAATTTTGTAAATATTTATGTTATAATATAGAAAATCACTAGTTTCATATGTACAAGTATTACTTTATATCTTTTCCGCTGATTTGTTAGTTGATCTTGCTTTTAACTGTGAAGTTAAAGTACTACATTTGTGATCTTGGAGGATTGGCTGGATATATGGGTATGTAAAGGTCACATACATTTACCTTAGTGACGGTGGGGTGTGACATTAGTTCTCCCACCTTTTCTATCAAACTTGATGGTTCTACTTTTGATTTTTTGAACCGTCACGGGGAATTAAACAAGGTTGCCCACTCAATCTTTTCCTATTTATTGTGGCTTTGAAAGCTTTATCTAGATTGTTGTGCAGTAGGGACCTTAGTCTTTTTAAAGGGATTATAGTGGCTAGAAGAGCACCTAAGTTCTCTCATCTGCTCTTCGCTGACAATACTTTTATCTTTTGTTGACCCACCGTTGAAGATGTATCTATTGGATTTATGAGCTTAATTAATTATTCGGGTTGATTAAATGGGTGAGAGTCAAGTTTCATGAACCGGTTCGATCCACTCTCAGGTTTAGGGATATCCTGCCCCAGCCTATTGTGGTTTAGGGTTTTGGGTGTAGGACAGTATTATAAATACTGGGTTTTGGGTCCCTACAATCACTATTCACTCTTTCCCACTTTACCACCAAAGTGAGAGAACCAATGAGGTCAAGGGTTGTAGAAGATCGAGAACTAAGGGAGGAAAACTGTGAAGAATGGCATCGATCATCTTCAACATACTAGGTGAAAGGTACAAAATGGTTCTCCATAATTTTATTAGATTCATGTTCTTGTTTCTTTGTGTGGTTTCTTCAACTAGAGTTTCGAATTCGAACCCATAAGTTTCCTTAATAGTATCCATTATCAAATGCATCCTTGATATCTTCTATGACCTGGAGAACTACTCTTTGCAATATTTTGGATATCCAAGAAATGAAAAATGACTCCAGTTACCTTGGCACCAATCTTTACCATGCTAGAGCTAGAGGTCTCATATTTAAACATATTCTTAAAAGAGTTGAGAAAAAACTTGATTTTGTAACCTTCTATCTTTTGCAAAAAGATTTGTCCTCATCCAATTCATCCTATCCTCCACACCTTCTTACCTTATGTCTTTTTTTAAAGTTCCCTAAGATCATCTACAAACAACTTGATTCCATTTATCTTCATTTTTGGAATAGGGATACTAATCAACACAAGAAATGCCACCTTATTGGATGGCACAAAGTATGTTCTCAATACCACCAAGCAATGGATAGATTAGTACTCCCAGTATACATTAAACCAGATGAACTTTCCACAATTTACTCCCACGACCATTATATGCTTTCCTACATCATCAGCACCGAGTCTTGTATGCTCTGTGTTGTATGTAATGCTACTAAAACATTTCTGGCCCCCCTCCATTCCCTTGTATATTCTTCTTTTTTTTGGTTTTATATATATATTTTATCCATTACAATAAAAAAAATTTGACTGGGCTACATGTATTATTAACAATGAAAAGTGTTTCTCATTGTGTGCCGATGACATGATGAAAGGGAACATCTTTGAAGTAAGCACAAGGGTATTTCTCTTTGGGTTGAAACGAGCTCACAAAAATTTATATATATATATATAAGAAATAAAAGATTAAAGGCCGAGAGAACGCTACCTGATAGCACACGTACACAATAGTGCCCGATGTACGAGCATCTTCAGCATAGGGCAGCACGGTCTTTTTGCACCCATTGTTTCTTGGCACAGGTATACGCTATGGAGTAGCGTTCTTTCTTCCAAGATTAAAATAGGAAATCCATTACATTGTCTTTAACAAGACAAGAATTCCATAATTTCTTACCCCTTTTTTTGACATACCCAATTTTGATTTATTCTGGTGCAACTAATCTTTTGAACTCAACTTTAGGATGGGCATATTGAATTCTCTCACAATATCAATTTAGGATCATCGACACAAATACAACTACTCATCAAGAAGCGGAAAATAATTTGGAAGGATTGATGATAGAAACCACTAGAGGATGGAATACACATGAAGTTATTCAGATCAGGAATTACTTCATCTTATTCCACAACCTACTAAGAATGCATCGCCCCTTCTACATTTTTGCTGCCTTCCACAAGATCAAAGAGCTATTGAATTCTATAACATTTCATCACAAAGAAGCGAGAAGTCTTCCAGCCATGAATTTTATTTTTACTTTAGCGTATAAGACCACTAATAGTAACAAGGCTATGAACAATATCGAACTGATGTAACCATTGGCGATATTTCCTTTTCTTTTATCCAAAAAAAAAAAGACAAGACTTCCGTAGAAACATGCGCTACTCTCGCAGGTACAAATATAACGACATTTTTTTTTTTTTTGGTGAAATAACGAGATCACCAAAAAAAAAAATGTCAAATAAATCTAAAGGCCCGCAGACCTGATGCCCTTGCATCAACCACCATCTGCGTAGATTTGGGTTATCAACCCACACCTCTTACCTCTCTGTAAGTCCTTGCTTTGGCGCAAACCCTGCACATACTAATGGCCTTCGATGCCAACAGGCTGACAGAGATCCTGAAATACCAGAACTCAAAAGACAATGAAATTTTGAATTATAAAAAACAATAGAGGCCCCTCACTGGTAAAAGAGTTAGAATCCAGAACACCATCACATACAAGAACAAGCTTATCTCCATAGAAAAGGTTAGAGAAGATAGAAGACAAAATGGAGATAGTTCCTGCACACCAGTATCCTTGACCACACAAGCACCATTGGTAGGTAACGGTTATTGGTACACATGTTTGCTCGTCATGACTACCCTTCCAGGATTAGATGGGTCAGAAAAAAGGTGAGACAGGCAAAGGGAAGCGACCAAAAAAAAATTTATAGCTGACAGAACAAAATCAAAGAGTTCCACCACTAACAACCAAAATTAACCACCCTGCGGCCCCCTAAAAAACAATGCAATGCCCTACTAATTCAAGAGGGGCCACACTGAGAGATTGATGAGTAAGAATCAGCAAACACAATCCCATGAACCAGATCATAGAAGTAGACAAATTGCTGACAACCTGTTCTGGGGCAGTTAGTCAACAGAAAGTTGCCTCCGCTTGTACCGCAGCATCACCTTCCCCTTCACACCCACAACCATGGCATTCCAATCAATTTCTGGGAAAGGGGAGATCAACTCCAACTCAAAATTCCTAAGTAAATGGCTCCATATTGCCTTTATCTGCAGATATGCAAATGGCTCCCCAAGACAACCATGTCTCCCACCTCCAAATGAAATATATGAGAATGGCCCCACTGCCTTGTCCTCTTCCTTCCCTGCTGCAAATCTGTCTGGATCATACCTGTCTGGGTCCTTGTATATATGTGGCAGACGATTGGAAAAAGCTGGTGATGTGGCAACAATGTGGCCCTTGGGTATGTCATAATCTTTCCCCTCTCGAGTCGTCACACTGAAGTGAGTATGAGAGCTACGAAGCAGCAGTATCAGAGGAGGATGCAGCCTCAGGGCTTCCTTGATGCACCTATACAGGACATCCATCTCAGACAGGATGTCGTGATCAATCTTGTTCCCATGCTGCGTCATCAGTCTCTTCTGTTCATCCAACACAGCGGAGAGGGATTAGTCATGACAAAAGAGATAAGCCCCAGTCCAGGTGGAAGTGATGGAACTGGTGTGCTGTCCAGCAAAAAGGGCAGCAATGAGGAGCCCAGTGACCTCAGTCTGTTGTTGGGCGTCCGTCTTTGTACTTAGAATCAATGAAGCTCTACAGCATATCATTCTCTGACTTGCCAGCACATTTCCTAGAAGCTATGATGTTTGTGAAAATCTCTGCAAGCTTCTTACGGGCACGATCACGGCGGCGGTGAGCTGGAATGGGTAGGTATGGGAACATGACACTGATTGGGAGCATACCATTGTCAAGGTCATGGAAGAGTGCAGACACATCATCAAAGAGTTTATCACGAACTTCACAACCCAGAAGGCATCTACTTGCTGTCAAGATAATTAGATGCTCTAGTTCATATTTAAGGTCCACCTCACCAGAGTCTCCCCATTTTGAAAAGTAGTCCTGCCCATTTTGAGACCAGTTAACTCTCAAAAACATGTCATTGTTAAAACATTACTTCATTGGCAAAGGGCTGACACATTTGATGTATTATGCACACATATAGCATTTAAGAAATAATTATCAAGTTGGGATTTTTGGAGCAAAATCATAACTAAACTATTCCCATCATGTCAAAGTTTTTAGATACAAGTGGAGAGAGAGAAACTTACTTTTATCCAAGCATTAGTATTAATGCCAAGAGTGATACAATAGGAGGATCAGGACCCATTGATGGGCAGCCCATGTACAAGAGAACTAAAATAGGGCTAAGGAAAGCTCCAAGAGGTACCATTAAATCAAATGGATAACCCCCCCAAGCCCCTTGAGGTCTGATTGCCTCTAAATGTCCGACCACCAGCCAGTGGGTTCTCCCACCAGAAATCCATCCCCCCCCCTCTTCTGAACCCCTTCCTTGGAACTCCCTCTTCCGTTCCTCAACCCACTGTTCCAGCGACTGCTTCTCTCTTCACTTCATCCCCCCTTTCGCCATTGGAAACCAGAGAGTCGGTCACTGTCCTTCTGGCCTCCTCTCCACTGAGATAGCCAAATGGAAGCACTGCCTAGTTGGCTACTTCTTGGGTAGCAGACCCCCTTTCCCTATCATCAAATCATCCCTCTCCAAGCAACAGCGACCAAAAGGCTCCCTTGACACTTAACTTTTTGACACTGGCATCTTTCTCTTCAATTTCTCTCTTGAGGAAGATAAAATCAAAGTCCTTGAATCTGGTTTGTGGCAAGTTGGGAAAAAGCCCATATTCCTTTGACAATGGAACCAATTCTCCAAGCTCCACAAAATTGATCTCCAAACCATCCAACCCTCCCCAATCTCCCTCTGTATTTCTGGTGTGCCCAAGGCTTAAGCATCATCAGTTCCATCATAGGCACTCCCCTGTTCCGACACTAGAACCAGAAAAAAAAAAGACAGGCTCTCTTTTGCCCGCATTTGCATCAAGGCATCTGCTGAGACCACCCCTCCTTTCATGGTCACTGTTCTGGATGACAAAAGTCATGCCCTTCACCAACGTGTCTGCTTATGACTAGTTACCCCTGCACTGCTTTATATTCAAAATGCTTGGCCACCAAACCGACAAAGCTCCCAAAATCATGAGAAGGATGTCCCCATGGTCTCTGGAATAGATCCCACTTCTGCTGCTACCCTAGAAGAGGCCTTGTTACTGCTCCTAAGGCAACTCTCCCTCCTGGTTCCTCCATTTACCCCCCCTTTGCTTCCCAGGGGTTGCATCCTCCTCTCGTAACCTCAGCCGAGGCCATCAAGAACTCCCACCAGTCTCTAGGCATATTATTCAGGCCATGACCACCTCTCGAGCTTCTCTTGCTGGCGATAACTCTTCTTTTGGACTGTTGGTCCTTCATTCTCTCTCTGTTAGTCGAAATCCTTTCGAGGTATTGGGATCCACCGACACTAGGATGGAAGACCCCTCCCCTGCTGCCTCCCTTCGCTTGAGGGCAGATTAATTGAGGGCTGGCGTGCCTGTCTCGTCATCCTCTCCATCCGCAGCTCAACCAGCTCCATCAACCCCTGTACCCCTCCCCATCTATCCCTGCCGCCTCTTCTTCTCCTTCATTGGATGTTTTCTCCACTTCACTCACAAACCCTATTTCAACCTCCTCTACTGCTTTTCAACCCTCTCCTCCAACCTTCCTCCCAATTTACCCCTCCCTACCTTGAGGCCCATCCTCTCCACCTCCTCTTTGGCCCAACATCAACCTATCTCCTTACACTCTCCCTACGCCCTGGGCCAGACCACTCCAAACCCTCCTCGATTCCTCCTCTTCTCTAGGCCCACATACTCCTTTATCTCTCAGCCCACCAACACTCATCCTATCCATATTTCTCACCCTGATATCCGACACCTCCACCAGCCCCCTCCCTCAGGTTCCTTTAAACCCGCCCCTCCCCCCTCTCGGATTTCTATCAACCCAACTACCCTTTCCAGCATAGCTGCTTCTTCGCCCATCATTGACACCTGTGAGGCTCCTTCGCATTTTGGTTCCCTGCAGACTATGGAATCTACTTCGGAGACTCCCTCCTATGCCCTGCTCATCTATGAGCCCCTTGGCTCCAGCCTTCTCTCAGGCTCCGCCATCTATCTTCCTGACTCTGAGCAGCCCACTGCAGTCCACCATAGCAGCTCTCCACCATCTCTCCCTGCCACTGATCAGTGATGTGAGGCTTCCCCTCACATCCATTCTGTCTCTGCCACTGTGGATCAACGATGCTAGGCTTCCCTTAACATCCCCACTGATTCTGCCATCTTGAATCTTCACTGCGAGACTTCAGCTAGCATAGATCAACGATGCAAGGCTTCCTCTCGCATTCCTGTCGCTTATGCCATTATGGATCAACGATAGGTGATAATGTAGCTCTGATTGTTGTTCCCTTACAAAAGACCCTCCTTTGGACGCTTGCGGTAAGCCTCTTTCATCCTCTGCCAAAGAAGCCCCTCAAGAAGAAGAAGAAAAACTCCTCGGTGTCTTCCCCTAATCTGCCTTTGGCCTCTCCCCAGGGCAATGAAGTTGCTTTCCAAGGCTCCTCTAGCACCGAATCCCCTACCATCCAAGAATACCGTATCTGCCATTAGAAGAAGTCCTCCTTCCAGGCCATGCAATCATCTAGCTCCATGGAGCTCTTGCAGCTCTCCTTAGCTTTGCAATTATCTCTTGGGCAATTTGGAATATCTGAGGCCTTAACTCCTTGGCCAAGCAAGATGACCTCTGATCCTCTATTAAATCCTCTCGCCTTGATCTTATTTTCCTTCTTGAAACCAGAGTTCCTAAAGATATAGACCCCCAAATTGCCACCTCCATTGCACCCTCCTGGTACATTATCTCAAATTACCCCTTCTCTCCCCCCCCAATAGCCGCATATGGGTTCTTTGGAATCCCTCAAACCGGGCATCTGATAGAACCCTCCTTTGGGCTAATCTTCTCTCTATTGCCCCTCAAGTTGGCTCTTCTCCCCAGGGCATGGGAGGTGATTCAATGTAGTCAGAGCTGCTCACAAAAACAGGGTGGCTTTTCTATTGATCCAAATGTTGTAGAAGCTTTTAATGATTGTATTGAGACTATTAGCATGCACGACCTCAGATGCTCTGGGACTAAATTTTCCTGGCATAACAACCGCAGTGGTTCCAACAAAATTGCTTGCAAGGTTGATTGGATTTTTTCCATAACACTTGGCTCTCATCCTTCCCCTCCTCCCATTCCACTTTTTGGCTCCCTGGCATCTTTAACCATAGACCCATATTGCTCCTCATCCAGCCATACATCTCTTTTGGTCCTAAGCCTTTCAAATTATTTGACATGTGGGCCCACCATCAAAACTTTCTCTACTTGGTCAATGAAGCCTAGGCTTCCCCAGCTCAATTTTTCGCTTCCCTACTCAATGCCCTTTCCAAAAAGCTTAAGAACATTAAATTGATTCTCAAGCAATGGAACTCCACTTTGGCAATATCTCCTCATGTGTCTCGACTTGTAGAGATAAGCTTACCTCCATTGAAGCTAATCTTCAGACTGACCTTCATAGCCCCTCCCTTGTTTCTATTGAGCAAGCACCCTCCCTTGAGATCCTCCCTCCTTGCTTAAAAGGAAAGCTTTCTTAACCAGAAATCTAGGATTAAGTGGCTTGAGCTTGGTGATTCCAAACACTACCTACTTCCACCGCTCTCTCAAAGCTAGAACCAACCACAACTCCGTTCTCCGTCTTCTAGCTAGAGACGGATCCACCCTTCTTTCCCTGGAAAGTATCAAATCTGAAGCTTCTAGTTAGTTCTCCGACCTCTTCCACCTCCTCCCTCCTTGTGGGCCCGCCCAACCCTTTGAGTCTCATCAACAAATTTATTCCCCCCATCTTATCCCATTCCTCTAGGCTATTCCCTTTGATGAGGAAATATCAGCAGCCATCTTATCCCACAAAGCTAGCAAAGATTGTGGCCCTAACAGTTTCAGTATGGCATTCTTCTCCCATTATTCGGACATCTTTAAGTCTAATCTCATCTCTGCTATCAGTAGCTTCTTTTTCAACCCCTCTAAAATTCAAGGGATAAATCATACATAGTTGTCAAGGCGTCGCCGACACCTAGGTGGCGTTTTGGCATCCCAACGGTAAATCCAATACAGGTCAGTAGTACGATTAGCGTGGGTCACAAATGGCAACCGCCAGAGTAGGATAGGCATCGCCATGGCGGCGCCGTAGATGCCATTTCACGCCTGATACACTAGGTGATCGATTTTTGGTATTTGGTTTTTTTCTTTTTTTCTACTTAATAACAATACTCTTTATTAGATTTTTATTGACAGGTGAAAAATAAAAAGGAACAAAACCCTCGGCTAGTTGACCTCTCATTCTATCAATTTCTCAACTGGAAATCCTCAAAGGAACAAAAGCCCTCGACTGAACCCTCGAGGCCTCAATCCTTCTTTGTTGCGTGATACTTCTCCGGCAACAAGAGCAAGGTAAGTTCACCATCTTCTCCGTCTTCTTCTCCTACTCCTTCTTCTTCTCTGCTTCTCTTTCTCCTTCTTCTTCAGTTCTTCTCTCCTTCTTCTCTGCAATGTCTTTTTCTTCTTCTTCTTCTTCTTCATCTTCTTCTTCTCTGCTTTCTCTTTCTCCTTCTTCTTCTTCAGTTCTTCTCTCCTTCTCCTTCTCTGCGACGTCAGTTTCCCTTCTCCGTCTTTGTCGTCTTCTTCTTCTTCTCTGCTTCTCTTTCTCCTTCTCCTCCTCCTCCTTCGTCTTCTTCTTCTTCTCTGTTTCTCTTTCTCCTTCTTCTTCATCTCTTCTCTCCGTCTGCTACTGTGAACCCTTGATTTTTCTTCTCCTCCTCCTCCTCCTTCTCCTTCTTCCTCTTTTTCTACTTCTGTTTCTCTTTCTGCTGCTCTTTCTTCTCTATTTCTACTGCTCTTTCTCCTTCTTCTCTGCTGCTTCTGTCTCATAATAGCATCTATAGAATTAGTCCTTTATTTTTAATTAAATAACTAATAAACTTTGTTTTCTTCTCTACAATGCTTATGCTTGTGACTGGTTATTGGTTAACATACTCCGTTTTAGAACTTGTAGGACAGAAGGAGTTTATATTTCTAAATTTTTCTGCTTATGCTTATGCTTGTGGCTGGTTATTGGTTAACATACTCTGTTTTAGAACTTGTAGGACAGTAGGAGTTTATATTTCTCATTTTTTCTGCAATGCTTATGCTTGTGGCTGGTTATTGGTTAACATACTCTGTTTTAAAACTTGTAGGACAGTGGGAGTTTATATTTCTCATTTTCTCATCAATAATTCGTGTTGATTTTTGATGACATCATATGGCTATGTTTTATTTTTGATGATTTGATGTTTCTTAATATTAGTTTTATATGCTATAGGGTATATATTATAGGTTTGTAGCATGCTAAATAACTTTAGAAAATAGGGGAAATAAAAAGTAGCGCACTAAATAACTTTAAAAATTAGGGAAAAAAAAAAATGGCACAGGCGATTTGATCGCCATGGCAACGCCATAACGGGCGATTCATAGCTAAATCGATTAGCCACCCCTCCACCAACTTGGATCTTCATGATACCGTGACAACTATAAAATCATACATTCCTCTGTCTCAGTCCTAAGAAGGAAGGTGCCTCATCCATAGCTGATTTCAAACCAAATTTTCCTTTGTAACCTTCTTTACAAGTTCATTGCCAAGATCCTGACCAACAGGATCCATAAGTTGTGGATTCCCTTGTCAATCCCAATCAATCTACCTTGATTACAGGTTAAGCATTGCTGACGATATCAGCCTCTGTCAAAAAATTGCTATAGGTTTTGATAGGAAATCCCATTCCCCTGCTGCCCTTCTCAAAATTGATATCCACAAATCTTTCAACTCCGTTCGTTGGGATTTCATCTCGAAAGTCCTCAATGCCATATCCTTCCTTCATAACTTCATCAATTGGGTCATCTCCTGTATTTCTTCCCCTCATTTCTCTGTCTTTGTCAATAATTCCCTTGCAGGGTTCTTTCCCTCCTCTGTAAGCATTCGTCAAGGCTGCCCTCTCTCCCCCTTCCTTTCTCCCTATCCCTTGAAGTCCTCTTCAGATCTATTCAATCCTCCACTGATCTTCATCTCACTTTCCCTCTCCCTAAATGCAAAGCCCTTAATCTCACCCATTTTGCTTTTGCTGATGATTTGATGATCTTCTCAAAAGTTGATCCTCTCCCCATTCAATCTATCCTATCCTCTGCCTTTTTGAATCCCTCTCTGGCCTTCACATCAATCTCCTCAATCCCATCTCTTTCTCTCGGAAGTCTCGAACACTCTCAAAGCCTCCCTCTAATCTCCAGGATTTTCCCTGGGCTCCCTCCCAGTCACATACTTGGGCCTCCCCTTCATTTTCTCCAAGCTCAACCTCACCATTGTTTTCCGATGCTTGATCTCATCTGCAAGAGGCTCTAACTCCAGAAAGGTATGCTCTTCTCTTATACGGGTCGTCTTGAACTCATCAGATTTGTACTCCAGTCCTGCTGCATCTTTGGTCAGGTGTTTTCAAGCTTCCCCTTGCCACCATCAAGGCTGTAGAATCCCTTGTGTACCTTCCTCTATAAAGGGGTTGACTCCACTAAACGACTCCACCCTATTAGTTAGTCTTCCATCTATCGCCCCAAAAAGGAAGGCGGCCTTGGTCTTCGCAAAATCCAAGATATTAATTTTTTTGATACCCTCAAGCTCATCTAGAAGCTGGTCTCTAAGCACAACTTTATTTGGGTCTTTTGGGTCTACTCTTATCTCCTCCGAAATGACTCTCATTGGTCTGTTCCCCTCCGATCTTATGCCTTTAGTGTCTGACATAGCATCATTTCTTTGCACACCCTAGCCCTCAAACCCTTCCATTCTTTCATCTCGGATGGTCTCTCCACCTCCCTTTGGATCAACAGTTGGAATCCTTTGGGTGTCCTCTCTGTTATGGAAGCTAGATCTTTTTACTCCTTGGCCTTGCTAGAGATTCCTTAGTTACCTCCATCATCTTTAATGGCTCATGGTCTCCCCTATCTCCTATCCTCTTGTTGACATTTGGTATTCCCTCCCCCCTGTTCCCCCTATCGCTCTTGCCCATGGTGATAAAATGATTTGGGCCCCCTCTCCTTCTGGCTCCTTTATCTCCTCCTTTGTTTGGGATTTCTTTGGCATAAAGTTGTTTGGTTCAAAGGGCACATCCCTTGGCATAAAGTTGTTTAAAGTGCTTACCACCAACTATCTTCCTACCTGATGCGGTAAATTCTGACGGGTTCCCCGTCCTAAAAGTAGCTACCAGTTCCTGCAAAGAAAATAGGTCAGCGAAGGGCACCGGGAGTATCCAATGCGATAACCCTCCAATGAGAAAGTCAGAATCCCATAGCAGTCAGTATCTTTCTCTTTGTGTAATCTATTTTTTTTTTGTCCCCCTTTTCCAGAGGCTTACCTATGGTATTTATAAGGATCACCTCCCTTACCCTCCTTGTTTCCTCGAGCACCTAGACTCCTGGGGGAGTGTGGGGAATATTTGGAATATTGGATGGAATATTTGGAATATTCCCCGCTCTTCAGGTGTGGAAGGCGTCAGGGCTCTTAACGTGGTGCCTTTGTGGCATTCTTGGAAAGCTGAGAATGGGTGTTCCACTTATCTCAGCGCCCACTACCTCAGTGGGTTATTCTTCCAGAGTCCTGATTGACCAGGTTTCCTAGCTAGCATGATGTGGATTTCCCACTTTGGTGGTCCTCCAGAATGGATACCTATTATGGGTTGGTAGAGGACTCGATCACAATGGTGGCCTATCTTCTGGTGGCCGAGGCAAGGGCTCAGCTAGCCTGGGAAGAGGTGAAGGCTCGGCCCCTCGTGGCCGAGGCTAGTGCTATGCAAGAGTGGGATGAGGCAAGGGCTCAGCTAGACAGGGACGAGGTGACGGCTCGCCCCTCGTGACCAAGGCGGGGGCTCAGCAAGGCTGGTGCATCATTGCCTGAGCTTGTGACATTTGTTGGCACATCATAGGACCCCCAGCTCAGATGAGCCGGGTCAGATCATTGGAGCTTAATTTGGTGAAGTCAAAAATCAGAGAGCGAGCCTGCATTTATGGCTTCAACCATACATTGACTTCTTGGGGCGCGAGACCCCTCGAGATCCGCGACGTGTTTGATGCGATGGTTAGGCCTCGAGAAGAGTAACCGCTTCCTGATCCTACCCATCTGTTTGATTCGATCTGAGCCATTGATCCAATCTTTGGCGTGCTATAAATAGGGGAGCTTCCAGCCTTTACATCATTTTCACTTGTAAGGAGTTCAATCATTCATCCAGTTGCTTCAACTCGGCGATTAGAGAGTCGTGCTCTCGGCTCGTGGCTCCGTTGCTCCATGATCTTGCTTTTTGGTTCTTCGATCAGTAAGTCTTGTTTTTGTTATCTTAGATTCATGGCTCGTACCCATTCTTACCATGTAGCCACTAGGAACCCTCTTGGTCAAGGGAGCGCTTTTTAGCCGGGGCTATCTGTCAGTGTTGTCCCCTTAGACCAGCTTATCCCTCTAGCAGTGGTTAGACCTGACCCACCACAAGGGGCACAACCAATTCCCCCTTTACTCCGTCGTCCATTGAGGACACTTCTTCTGGAAAATTCAGGTCCTCTAGCAGTGGCTCAGATTTTGACACAGACTCGAGTACTGAAGCGAACTCTAAGGGGGTCGAGCCCACCACCCTTCGAGCCGACGGTAGGATGAAGGTTTCTCACGAGGAAGAGGATGGCGGGGACACTTCTG
Organism: Macadamia integrifolia; assembly: GCF_013358625.1. Classification (NCBI taxonomy): domain Eukaryota; kingdom Viridiplantae; phylum Streptophyta; class Magnoliopsida; order Proteales; family Proteaceae; genus Macadamia; species Macadamia integrifolia. Next base: position 551,601 of record NW_024870526.1, on the reverse strand, counting down.
ATGATAGAGATGGGGGTGGCACCGCTGGTGATGAAGATAATGTCGAGGGTGGCGATGGAGAGGGTTCAGCCTCATCCTTCGGCCCAAGCCAGGTCGCCAGTGTTGCCTACGGGGTCTTACCCGCAGAATTCCTGGAGGTTTTTCGGGAGTGGTACAGGATCCCAGATAAAGTGGTCACGCGGATCCCCAACCGTAATAAGTCTGCAGACTCCAACTAGGACGAGGTCGCCATGTATGAGGTGTCCTTTCGCGGGCTGAGGATCCCCGTGGCCCTTTTTGTGTGTGAAGTCCTGAATCACTAGGGCATCTCCCTTGGGCAACTAATGCCCAACTTTTGGCACATCCTGCTCGGCTCTGCCGTCTACCTAGCCAGACTGGGGCGAGTCGCAACCCTTCGTCCCTTCCGCCATTACTTCATTCTAAAGCGGCACAACACCTTGTGGTACTACTTCACTCGCCGAGACAAGAAAAAGCCTTATAGGGCAATGGTATTCTTTAAGTTTATGCCACATCGGTGAAAGGGTGGAAGGAGAGGTTTTTCTTTGTGAATACGCTAAATAATCCTTCCAGGGTTGGCTGGGCTGAACAACCCCCCCCAGAAAGCTAAACCGCGCCCCCTCCCTCTACATAGATGAGAGGCAGACGGTCGAGATGTGTCTACGCGGCGAGGCCGTGGACATCCGTCTACCCCAGGAGGAGGATTTTCTATAGAAGTGGGACCTGAGTGGGGGTAAGGCCTAAGCCACGTCCCTTGTAAAAAAAATTTGTTTCCTTTTTTTTTTTTTTTTTTTTTTTTTGGTTGTTTCCTCTCACTAACATAATTATGGTGCTGCAAACATGAACGTTCAGCTGGATCCTCAGAGGCTCGCCGCTGCTTCGGCAGAGGCCAGGAAACGAAAGGTGGCCAAGCTGGCGGCAAAGAGGGCCGAAGAGAAGGCCGCCAAGAATAAAGGCACTGGTGGCTCAAGTTTGGGGCATGCCGAGGCGAAGATGTCGGAAATCCTGCCTACCAGGCAGGTGTTGAAGTCGCCTGAGGGAGAGGGCAAGAGTGAAGAGAAGGATATACCTACCCTTAGGAGTGCGGATAAATGAAAAAACATGATGGGGCCTCCCCTTTCTAGTCGAGTAGTGGGGGACGGTTCTAGGCCTACGGAGTCTTCTCCTCAACCGCTCAATCAACCTACCGATCTGACCCAAGGTTAGAAGATGAGGAGGGAAAAGGAGACTGCTCTGGAGGGTGATGGTCAGCGCGGCGGTGCTGTCAAGGTCTCCCCTGGGGGGGCATCGTTTGGGCAGGAGAGCGATCCCTCCTGCTTAGAACTTGTTGTAGGAGTCTTCCATAGCTGATAAAGAGGTGGCCCCTATCTGGGGTAGGCAGGGAAGGCCGCGCTTGGATCTGGACAGGATTCACAAATTGTCGGATCCTTACATGTCTGATTTTATGTATCAGTGAGTATTCCTGCACACATCTCTTCCTTTTCTCCCCTCTTGCTATGTTCTGGGTTGAGCTGACCCTGAGGTGTTGTCTTTGAACAGGGTTTCCATTGGTCAATGGAGGTGTGCAGTCGCTTTGAAAGGGTGGTCAAGCGGAAGCAGAAGGTTGAGGAGACTCGGCATCTTCGAGACCAGCTGGCCTGGGTCAGGGGGCAGCTGGAGGCTTCGAGCAAGGAATGTCGTGCTATGGAGGCTAAGGTTGCATCGCATGAGAAGAGGGCTTTTGAGCTTCAAGATGAAGTGAAAAGACTGCTCTTAGAGCAAAGCAAGCATGTGAAGGCCAAAGAGGTGGCTCGGACGGAGGCTACTGAACTCCAAGAGGAGCTTCATAGGAGGGCAGCCGCTCAGGAGATGGTCGTCCAGTCTTTGAGAGAGCAACACTAGCTAGAGCTCAAGGAGGTCGAGGAAAAGGCGGTGGAGAGGTGTAAACTCTCCCGCGGGATAAGAGTGGCTATTGAGCCTCAACACTTCCTCTTTCAACTCTGGCTCAGATACGATGGTCAACTTCATCCTGAGGAAGTACCCCGCCTTGGACCTGAGTGACAACAAACACTTCATTCCTCCGCCGGAGTCCTCCTTGCTGGAAGGCGGTCCTACTACAGAGGAGGCAGGCGATGAAGTCAACACCGCTGCCGCCCACAAGAAGAAGACTCCTCCTGCTGCTGCCCCTGGATATGAGAAAGAAATATCCTCCCCCTTTCTTTGATATTGTTTTCATCATTTTTTCCTTTTTCGTACTCCCACACTTGTGTGTATTTTTTAGATCATTAATGAAAACATCTCTTCCTTCAGAACTTTATTTTGCATTTGGCTTCGTCTTTTCGTGTGTCCCCTACGTCTAACGTCATAGCGCTCTAATAAGCTTGTATGCCTCTCAGGCCGAGGTCTTAGGTATCCAATCTGAGCCTGAGCTCGGATAGCAACAGGGCCGTGCTAAGCCATCATTAAATTCAAGCAGGGGCACAAGACTTAACGTGTTTTTGCATGTCTATGTGTCGAGGGCTTTTCAATCTAAGACTGAGCTCAGACAGCAACGTGTCAGGCCATCATTAAATTCGAGCAGGGGCACAAAACTTAACGTGTTTTCGCATGTCTCTGTGTGGAGGGCTTTTCAATCCGAGCCTGAGCTCGGACAGCAACAGGGCCGTGCTAAGCCATCATTAAATTTGAGCCGGGGTACAAGACTTAACATGTTTTCGCATGTCTCTCTGTGTGGAGGGCTTTTCAATCCGAGCCTGAGCTCAGACAGCAACAGGGCCGTGCTGGGCCATCATTAAATTCGAGCCGGGGCACAAGACTTAACGAGTTTTTGTATGTCTATGTGTGGAGGGCTTTTCAATCCGAGCCTGAACTCGGATAGCAACAGGGCCGTGCCGGGCCATCATTAAGTTCGAGTCGGGGCCCAAGACTTAACGTTTTTTCGCAAGAAAGGTACACGAATGGAAATTGCATATAAATGAATGAATACATGTACTGCATTAAGAAATCGCACATGAATGAATGAATATAGGTATTGCATTAATTGTTATGTAATCATGACATATTATACTACTGCATCACATTCACTTTAATGTGTCGAAAGACGACAAATTTGTACTAAAATATGAGAAATAAATCTAGCAGAAACGAGAAATTTGGAAGACAAATTCAAAGGCATAAAATGAAGCCAAAGACAAATTCAAAGGCATAAAATGAAGCCAAAGACAAATTCAAAGGCATAAAATGAAGCCAAAATCTAAAAGCAAGAATTAAATCTGGAGGTGGCTGGGCCGCATGGAGTGGGTGGCAAGGCCGCATAGAGTAGTTGGCTAGGCCACATGGAGTGTTGCTGCTTTGGGCCTTACTGATAGAATTTTTTTAGGTGGCCAGCATTCCATAGTCTGGGTATAGGGCTACCCCCCTGAATCTGCAGGTGGTATGTTCCAAGGCGTATCACTCTGGAGACTATGTAGGGGCCTTCCCAGTTAGGGTTGAGCTTTCCGACGTTCTTGGGCTCTGATATGCTTACTTTTCTGAGCATAAGATCGCCAACCTGGAAAATCCTATCGCAGACTTTCTTGTTGAAGAAATGCCTTAGCCACTGCTTGTATGCTTTGTTGAGGATGAGAGCTTTTTCTCGTACTTCTTCAAGAAAGTCTATGTTTGCCCTGAGGCCAATTTCGTTCGTCTTTTCATCGAACACCTTGGACCTAAATGATGGATGTATGACCAATGTTGTCACGGCGCTAAGGCGAACCAAGGCGGTGGAGGGTTGTCTAAGCACTTAAGCGAGAAGGCGACCGCCTTAAGGCGAACAAGGCAACCAAGTGTTATTTCTTATTTTCCCTATTTTCTAACATTTTTTAGTAAGTTATATATACCTTGTATCATAAAAAATCAAGATTAAGCAACATCAAGTCATTAAAAATCAACATTTAGAGAAATGCTCTTGTTCTATAATAAGTTTGACTGGTCAAATGATTTTATTTTTACATGAAACTTTTTGTATTAGTTATAACATAAAATCACCTTTCCAACAAGTTTAAGATTACTAATCTAAGTTGTAATGACAAAGTTATTGTGATACCCTACTTTTAAAACCTGGTTTACTTACACGGTTGACCCAGTTTAACCATGCAGGACCCGAACCAGAGAGGGTTAAGGCGGGTTCCCTATGGACCATGGTGGCAAAGGTGACTTTGAACACAGGTTGGTCAGACAAGTCCGAGTCAGTGCCAAAGGAGACGGATGTACCCAAGCCGTGTACATGCACATATCATAAGGCCATGTACGGGTAATACTGGTATGTAACCGTATCCTAAAGGGTATACGTATTATATATCTTGTGACGAGAGAGATACATATCGGAGTCGAATTCCATCGAAACCTCGATTGTTTGGCTAAGTTTTGACCAACAGGTGGGCGGTCACAGGCAGGCGAACCCGCCCACTTTTGTGACCCACCCATGTGGCTACTAGATATTCTCTAGTATAAATAGTACTTATTGTGTTTTTCCTTTTTCTCATTTAATGCATTATAGAGTTGGTGAGAAGAGTAAAGAAGAGAGAGAAAAGAGAACGAAGAAGAAGAAATGAAAAGAAAAAGAGGAAGAAACGATTTTAAGCGACGTCGAGGGTTGATCTTCTCATTCTGGCACCGGAAAAGTGATCCCTAACACGAGACCTACGATTTGAGGTGAGCGAAGGCTATACTTCTTAAAATTTCACAAAACCCAAAGTGAAACTCTTGATTTGGGTAGAGTTCCTTGAGATCTTATTAATCCCACTTGAGATGATGAATCTAAGGCTTAATAGATGGTCTATGTGTTGATTTTGAAAGTTTAAAGAAGTGTTTACAAGATTTGAGAAGCATTGGTGATTTCTTGAGTTAAGAGGTGATTTTGGGGTTTTGGAAGAGTTCTTGAGCAAAGAAGGTAAGATAGCTTTTCAATCCTTAAATCTAAGTTAGGTCTAGGTTAGAATCATCTAATAAGACCTTAGATGTGTGGAAAATGCGATCAGAACAGCCCTATTTGGTTTTCCCAAGGTTGAGGAATGTTTCAAAGGTGAAAGCCGATTTTCGCCCCCACAGGTGGGCGAAGACCGACGGGCGAATCAGCCCGCCTGTTGGGGCAGAACCTTAGTTCCAACAGGCGGGCGAAGACCAACGGGCAAAGACCAACGGGCGAACCCGCCCGCCTGAGGGGGCCCAACGATTGACCCGGTGGGCTATCTGGCCCGCCTATTGGACAGGCAGGCGATGACAGGTGGGCTATCTGGCCCACCTGTTGGCCCACCAGTCGGATTTTTGAGCCCGAATGGGCCCAAAATGGGCGGACAACCTTCTTTTATGATTTTAAACATCAAACATCATTAGTTTTGACCCCAATGTAGTGAAATGCTAACCTCATTATCTTATGATAGGTTCTACTAGAATTTACATTTCTCACACCGAATCTCACCTGTACCGAACGTGAGCTTTTGTACTCAACAAGTGGGGAGAGGACATTTGACTTTATTTTAAGCTTGTTTCTGCATCATTAAATTGTATCTAGACTAGCCATGTCATCATGCAAATTATGTGTTGATTAGTCATCCTCGTATGCCATTCGCACGCATTGCTTGTGCATTCTAAACAAATGATTATGATATGTGTTGTGCTTTACATTCTAAATGCCAAATGATTGATGTGTTTATGTGATAAATGGTTGGATTACTATGCATGATGATATTGTTTGGAAACGAGTGCATTGGTGGCCCGTGGTATGGGACGCTGTGGCATTATACACTTGTACTTTGTCATATAGGAGCATGCGGTTTGGGATTATCATTCCCTGTGCCACGACCTTTCCCAACAAAGGTTGAGGTGTTGGGTTATCACTTGGGGGGAAGCAGTGGTCGCGGTTGTCGGGTCACTGTGGCTGTTAGACATATGCCTGGCGGGTCATTAAGACAATCGGCAACCTTAGTGGTATATTCAAAAGGGCCAATCGTACTACTTTTACATTACCGGGGTCGGCACCTTTACATTTCTGTCATTTACTTTTATGTTAAGAGCTGGTAGTCGGCATGCTTTACTTTTCTGAGTACTCACGGTGGGCCTTCTCCGACAACCCTATGGGCATATCGCGGGATGGAGTTCGCAACTCGTACCTGGGGCATACGCGCACTGTGGTTGTGAGTAGCACATAACCTAAAACTTAGTAATGTTGTTTAGGTGGATAAGATTTAAAATGAATTACATAGCATATAGTGCATATGGATGTGATTGTTTATGTGGTCTTTCTTTTCACTTACTGAGCTAGTGAGCTCATCCCACGTGCACACTTCTTTTAGATGATTTTGCAGGTCGCCCGCCTGAAGATCAGGAGTCAGGCCCCACAGTCGAGTTTCCTATTGAGGATTGGTGGGTACTTAAGTATGAGCATGGTGCTGATTGTATGTGAGAGGGTTGTGCTGCGGGACCGCAGTAATGACACCGTACAGGATTTTGCTTTTTGATTTTGATGACCTCCCATTTTGTGTACTTGATTTGTAAATTGTTATTCTTTTTGTGTGAATATCATGCCTGCAGGCCCACATGTACTTAGCTATATACTATAATTTGGGTATCAAGTATATTGGGGATATTTTACAGGTAATTTAAGTCTTCCGCTGAACTTTTAAACACTTATCTTAGATGTGGGTATGTTGTGGTGGGGTACTGTATCAGATGATCCTGGCAGGTTTGGGTTAACCGGAGTTAACTCGGTCACTGGTCCGGTTCTGTGTGAACGGGGTGTGACAACGGTGGTATCAGAGGGTGATGCTCTATCCACTCACAGCATACCATTTAGACCCCATAGAATCTATAATAGGAAATGCGGTTGGGTAAATGTAAAACACTTTAAAGAAGTAAAAGCCAAAAAAAAAAGGGTTGCATTTATTTATTACATTTCATGCCATGCATAAGAGAAAGTTTGCTTGGAATAAATAAAGGATTAATTATTTGATTGCATAACCCATCGAGTACGGATTTAACAAAAATTCGGCAGCATACTAACGCTAAAACAAGATTTTCTAAAATTTTCAAATAGAAGCACCTGATAGACAACATACATATATGAATAAGCATAATCAACAAAGGCTAACTAACGTTTTTACAACTGAATTACAATAAGTTTATCAAGCAGACAAAACTAACTAAAAGTCACCAACAACATCATAATACCACACTAGCAAGTCCAAATTACAAAGAAAAGTCCAAATTACAGAGAAAAGTACAAAAAAAAAGAAAAAAGTCCACCATAAACACATAAACATAGAGACAAGTAAAACGCTGATTAGGATAGGCAAGCTAAGTCCTCAGAGGACCTCATCATCATCTAGCTCTACTACTCCATCCCTCCTAGGCCTCGATTTAACTTTGAGCCGGCAATTGTAGTAATCAAATCTTGCATTCACTAGTTGCACATCCCTCCGGAGTCGGGTAAAGTCCGCTGAAATAGCATTGGCCATTGTGTCCAAATCCTCGATCAATCTTAGGAAGGAATTCTCAAATGTAGCCTACCTTTCTAATATATTTTCCTCTCTAGTAGCACTCTCATCTAGTCTTCTCAAGAGCTGATCTTGCCCATCTTTTAAGGCCCTCATGCTGGTCATCATGCCGTCAAAGTCAAATGCGCCACTCTCCGGTGGTGGGGCTCTATGTTGTGGGTCTGCGGCCCTAGCAAAGTCAGAATCAACATCTCTCAAATCAAGAGGTTCCTCCTCGAGTATATCCTCGTCCAGAAAGTCCTCCTCGAATTGAGGAACATAATCCTAATCCTCCTCACTATTTTCCTCCTCCATGTGGACATCCTCCCTATGGACATTCCCCCTGTTCCTGCCTCCTTGAGCTCCTGCCCTCTGAGGTACATCCATAAGAGCTTGGAGACCCATCCTGCGTAGGTTTTCCCTGCTAAATTTGTCTGCTGGAGTCTTTTCCTCCTCACCACTCAAATCCACCCCAAAGAACTCAAAAACGCTGGTGAGGGTCCTACCATATGGGAAACCTCCGTCCTCGGAATGTGTGGCATGATGCTCCATAGTCTTAAGTATAATGTAGGGCAAGCATAAATGCTCGGCACCTCCCTCCAAGGCCTTGTAGATGCAGAAGGCTATATAGGCTGCCATGAAGCCCACTTGGTTCCTATGACGACCTCTAGGGAGCAAATTAAACTGAACCAAGCAAGCAAATACACGAGCCTCCAGGTTGAATGTCGTCTCGGAATCCGGACGCACCTTGCTGCCACTAATGGTCTAGTAAATGTGGTCCTGCATCTCCAAACTTAAGGATGGGCCCACGGGCTTACTCCGTGGGGGGCTATAGAATTGATGCCCAACTAATGACATATCTAAAATACTAGCAAGGGTGTCCACAGTCAAACGAATGTTCACCCCCTTCACCATGCTGGTGATTGAGTACTCCCTATACTGGTAAGAGACCTCTAAATTACAATAAAATCTTTGAACCAGGTGTTCATAGCATGGGCGGTCAATATTAAGGATGGACTGCCAACCTAGTGCAGTAAACCTCTATTGTAGTTGAATCCTATTAAAATCACAAGTTACCACGGTTTTCTCCATCATCACAGACTTCTTTAGAAAGGTCTGCCAATTCGTTTCTGCCCTCAAACTCTGGATATGGGGGCATGTCCTTGTTGCCTTGTACGAATGGCTGAGGAACTAGTCTCTGCACCTTTCCTTTTTGAAGATGTGGCTCTACGTCTATTAGAAGATGATGCGGGTTCCTTGCCCTTGCGAGAAGACATCCTAGTAAGAAAAGAGAAGAAATAGCGATAAGTAAAATTGTTGCATGACAAAGGAAGTAAACAGGAGGGTGAGCAAACACATGTAAATGTGTGGATCATTAGAAAAAGAGGGGTGGTTAAGCCATGGAGAAATGAATAGGAGGAAATCCCCAAACATGGCATCCACTAGCATGTTGCAAAATAGAAGAGTAACAAAGGAGTATAAAGCATGGCAAGTGAGAAGTGATGGAAAGCCTCATAAGAATTTCCTTAAGTGGGGTAATTGGTGTCAAATGGTAGAAAACCCCCAATTTCAATGTGCAAGTTCAATCCAAGAGAATGAAAATCCCATAAAAGTGTAGAACTTGAAGTTTACATGTTAATGATAGTAATACCTAAAAAGTGTAGAACTTGAAGTTTACATGTTAATGATAGTAATACCTATCATTATACAACCAAGAATATGCAAAAATTTCTATTATAACATTGAGGTGCAAGGAATGAGAGAGATTCAAAGTTGTTCACAAGTATGGATTCAAAATGTAAATCAAATATCATTGCACCAACAATTAATGGTAAGTGATTCAAAGTTGTTCACAAGTATGGAACGAAGTGAAGAGAATCATAGAAACCCCAGAAATTTTTTTTTCAAGAAACCTAACATAAAAGATATAGATTTTCATAGAATGAGATGGAATTGCAAGCATATACAAGTTTCCATGATCTTTCCAACAATGTAAGTGCAAATCAAGGATAAGAAATCCCATTTGAGTTGTTAGTTGGGGAGAAAAGAGAAGAAATAGAAGAAAACCCCAAATTGGAGAAATTAGGGCACGGTTTGGGATTTTCTCTCATAGATTGGGTAGTAAAGCCCAAAACTATGAATGAGTCATAAAGGAAGCATCATATTCTCATGGAATGACTATTCTATGGAAAGAAACATGAAAAAAATAAAGTTTTGGGAAGTATGGATGTATTCAACACCCAAAATATATATTCCAAGAAGAGAAATGGAGAAGAGACTTACTTGAGAGTGAAAGGTGCTTGAATCTTCCAAAATCCATAGAATCGTTGAGTGAAATTGTGAGTGGATGTGCCAAGTAACCCTCCAAAATCACCTTGAGTTGAGCTTAAAGTGGAAGATGGGAGAAATGAGGATCGAAAGAGACTTAATGCCCCTTTAACTTCCGCCTCGGGTAGGACCAGCGGGCCCCGACCCGAGCTGCCCGCTGCAAGAAATGAAAAGAAAAAGAGGAAGAAACGATTTTAAGCGACGCTGAGGGTTGATCTTCTCATTCTGGCACCGGAAAAGTGATCCCTAACACGAGACCTACGATTTGAGGTGAGCGAAGGCTATACTTCTTAAACTTTCACAAAACCCCAAGTGAAACCTTGATTTGGGTAGAGTTCCTTGAGATCTTGTTAATCCCACTTGAGATAATGAATCTAAGGCTTAATAGATGGTCTATGTGTTGATTTTGAAGGTTTAAAGAAGTGTTTACAAGATTTAAGAAGCATTGGTGATTTCTTGAGTTAAGAGGTGATTTTGGGGTTTTGGAAGAGTTCTTGAGCAAAGAAGGTAAGATTGTTTTTCAATCCTTAAATCTAACTTACATCTAGGTTAGAATCATCTTATAAGACCTTAGATGTGTGAAAAATGTGATCAGAACAGCCCCATTTGGTTTTCCCAAGGTTGAGGAATGTTTCAAAGGTGAAAGCCGATTTTTGCCCCCACAGGTGGGCGAAGACTGGCAGGCGAAGCTGCCCGCCTGTTGGGGCAGCACCTTAGTTCCAACAAGCGGGCGAAGACCGACGGGCAAACTTGCCCGCCTGAGGGGGCCCATCGGTTGAACCGGCGGGCTATCTGGCTTGCCTGTTGCACCGGCGGGCGATGACAAGTGGGCTTTCTGGCCCACCTGTTGGCCCACCATTCGGATTTTTGAGCCCGAATGGGCCCAAAACGGGCGGGCAACCTTCTTTTATGATTTTAAACATGATTTAAACATCAAACATAGTTAGTTTTGAACCCAAGGTGGTGAAATGCTAATCGCATTCGCTTATGATAGGTTCCACTAGAATTTACATTTCTCACGCCAGATCTCACCCGTACAGAACGTGAGCTTTTGTACCCAACAAGTAAGTGGGGAGAGGACATTTGACTTTATTTTAAGCTTGTTTTTGCATCATTAAATTGTATCTAGACTAGCCATGTCATCATGCAAAGTATGTGTTGATTAGTCATCCTCGTATGCCATTCGCACGCGTTGCTTGTGCATTCTAAACAAATGATTATGATGTGTGTTGTGCTTTACATTCCAAATGCCAAATAATTAATGTGTTTATGTGATAAATGGTTGGATTACAGTACATGATGCATTATTAGACTAGACGCCGTAGTCGGTTTGGAAACGAGTGCATTGGTGGCCCGTGGTATGGGACGTGGTGGCACTATGCAATCATACTTTGTCATATAGGAGCATGCAGTTTAGGATTATCATTCCCTGTGCTACAACCCTTCCCAACAGGGGTTGAGGTGTTGGGTTATCACTTGGGGGAAGCAGTGGTCATGGTTATTGGGTCACTATGGCAGTTAGACATACGCCCGGCGAGTCATTAGGACAGTCGGCAACCTCAGTGGTATATTCAAGAGGGCCAATCGTACTGCTTAAATTGCCGGGGTCGGCACCTTTACATTTCTGTCATTTACTTTTATGTTGAGAGCCAGTAGTCGACATGCTTTACTTTTTTCAGTACTCACGGTGGGCCTTCTCCGACAACCCTATGGGAGTATTGCGGGATGGAGTTCGTGACTCGTACCCAGGGTATACGCGCACTGTGGTTGTGAGTAGCACATAACCTAAAACTTAGTAATGTTGTTTAGGTGGATAAGATTTAAAATGAATTACATAGCATATAGTGCATATGAATGTGATTATTTGTATGGTCTTTCTTTTCAGTTACTGAGCTAGTGAGCTCATCCCACGTGCACACCTCTTTTAGATGATTTTGCAGGTTGCCCGTCTGAAGATCAGGAGTCAGGCCCCACAGTCGAGTTTCCTGTTGAGGATTGGTGGGTTCTTGAGTATGAGCACGGTGCTGATTGCATGTGCGAGGGTTGTGCTGCGGGACCGCAGTAATGACATCGTACAGGATTTTGCTTTTTGATTTTGATGACCTCCCCTTTTGTGTACTTGATATGTAAATTGTTATTCTTTTTGTGTAAATATCATGCCTGCGGGCCCACATATACTTAGCTATATACTACAATTTGGGTATCAAGTATATTGGGGATATTTTACAGGTAATTTAAGTCTTCCGTTGAACTTTTGAACACTTATCTTAGATGTGGGTATGCTGTGGTGGGGTACTGTATCAGATGATCCTGGCAGGTTTGGGTTAACCGGAGTTAACTCGGTCACCGGTCCAGTTCTGTGTGAACGGGGTGTGACAGTTATGCTCTGGTCAAACTTAATTTTAGTGCCCGAATGCTGTTAAAATCACCTAAATGAAAATAATTTTATGGATATCAAAACAAAAGATTATTTTACCGGAGTTTTGGTTTTTAGCAATGTTTTAACATGATAGAATTTATAAAATTTTCAAAATTGAGAAAAACCCCAGCATTTAAAAGTTGAAAAAACAATCTAGTTTTGTTCTTAGACTGGGTGTCGACTTTTTATCTTTTTGGAATTTGATTTTTAAACTATTTTTATCAGATTCAAATAGGGGGTATCTGGTTATTTATGAATATTATCTTAACATTTACTTAAATGATATTTGGCATAAGTGTCAAAAGACTCAAAACACAAGGCGACATACAGTGCAACAAGGCGACTGTCACCTAGGCCCTAGGCAAACCGCCTAAACGCATTGTCGTCGCCTAGGGGACGCATTGTCATCGCCTAGGGGATGCATTGTCGTCGCCTAGGTGATGCCTTGACAACTATATGTATGACATCTACCGGGAGCAAGGCTTCAGTGCCGTAAGCTAGCCGAAAGGGGGTTTCTCTTGTTAGGGTTTTGGCTGTTGTCTTGTAGGACCATAAGACACTCCATAATTCATCTACCCATGCCCCTTTTGCCTGGTCTAGTCTCCTTTTGATACCATCTAGCAGTGCTTGGTTGGATTTCTCCACTTAACCATTTGATTGCAGGTGTGCCACCAACGTCCTTCGAAAATTAATGTAATAGTGGATGCAGAATCTCTTGAATGTTGGGTTGTCAAATTGTTTCCTTATTGTCAATGATCACCACTTTCGGTATTCCGAACCTATGACATCATCCCTAAAGAACTTTGCAATGGCGGCCTCTGTTATGTTTATAAGGGGTCTCGCCTCTACCCACTTGGTGAAGTAGTCTATTGCAACAACAAAGAACTTCACTCCTTTTCCTTTCGTGAATTGTCCTAAGATATCCACTCCCCACGTAGCAAACAGTATTGGGTATAGTATTGGGCTGAGCTCAATTGCGGGTACGTGGGGTATAGGAGCGTGCAATTGGCACTTGAGATAGCGTTGGACAAATTTCATAGTTTTATTGCATCTTTTGCCAGTAAAAGCCCTGGCAAAGTATCTTGTATGCCAATGCTCGCCCTCCCATGTGTGCACCACATATCCCCTCATGAACTTCTTTTATGACCTAGTCCGCCATTTCTAGACCAAAGCATGTGAGCAGTGGTCCAGAGACCGACCTCTTATATAGTATCCCTTCTTCCTCAATGGAGTTGGCTGCCCTTCTTTTAACGCTTCTTGCCTTGTTCTGGTTGTTCGGCAGCTCATTTTCTCTGTGATACTTTCTAATGGGATCCATCCAGCTTGGTCCCTCTGCGACCGTTGTAGTGCAACATATTGTATTCTTCTGATATGAGGGTTCGTTGAGCAGTTCGAGGTACACGGTTTGTCCCAGCTCTCCGCCCCTTGCCGAGCCAAGTTTTGATAGTGAATCGACTGAAGCATTATCTTGCGGGGGCACCTGGAGCATTGTGAAGTTGTCGAACTGACAGATGAGGCTTTTGGCTTCTAACAGGTGTTGGGTCATTCTTTCTTCCTTGGCTTCATGTTGCTCGTTTACCTAGTTTACAACTAGTTGAGTCACAGTGCGCTACCAAGTCTTGGATGAGTACAGACTTTGCTAGCTTTAGTCCGACTATTAGGGCCTCGTACTCTACCTCATTGTTGGTGGCTTAAAAAGCAAACCTGAGGGCAAGTTGAATTCTGAAACCTTCTGGGCACATTAGTGAGTTCTGCTCCACTTCCCATAATATAACTTGACCCGTCTACATATAGCATCAATTTTCGGGTCGGCTCGACTGCTTCCTACTCCTGCTCTGCCGGGGTTAGAGTACATTCAATGACGGAATCAGCTAAGGCTTGTCCCTTAATGGTCGTTCGGGGTTGATACGTGATATCATGTTCTCCTAACTCCACTGACCATCCCACCATGTGCCTAGAGACCTCAGGATTATGCAAGACTTTCTTTAGCAGTTGCCCTGTGAGTACTGAGATCGAATGTGCTTGGAAGTATGGCCTTAATTTCCGAGCTGCCATCACTAATGCAAGCACCAATTTTTCGATCTTGGAGTATCTGGTCTCGGGGTCTAGTAGGATGTGGCTGACATAGTAAACTAGTTTCTGTCATCTCTCTTCTTCTTTGACTAGTGCGGCACTGACTGCCTCTGGGGACGTGGCCAAATACATCTACAGCCCTTCTTTCGGCTTGGGTTGAACGAGTATGGGTGGAGCAGCCAAGTCGTTTTTTATGTCTTCAAAAGCACTTTGGCATTTAGGAGTCCATGACAATTTGTTGTCTTTTCAGGTTCTTCAAGGCCTGGAAGAATGGTAGACATTTGTCTCCTGCATGGGAAATGAAGCGGTTCAATGCAGCGATTCTGCCGGCCAATCTTTGGACATCTCTGGTACTCCTTGGTGGGCTCATATCCTGGATGGCCTTGATTTTGGAGGGGTTGGCCTCGATGCTGCGTTCAAAAACCATGAAGCCTAAAAACTTGCCCGAGGTTATGCCGAACACACACTTGGTTGGATTTAGCTTCATGTGTTTCCTCCTAAGTACTTCAAATGCCTCTTTTAAATTAGTGATATGGTCAGTTTCATTGGTGTTTTTGACCAACATGTCATCCACGTAGACTTCTATATTTCGTCCAATTTTATTTTTAAACATAAGATTCACCATTTTCTGGTACGTAGCTCCAGCATTTTTCAGGCCAAAGGGCACAGCAGTGTAATAATTCCCCCTTTGTGTCAGGAATGCAGTCTTTCCTCATCTTCTCTTCTCATTCGGATCTGATTTACCCTGAATATGCGTCCATGAATGTGAGCATTCCATGTCCGGCCATGGAGTCTATCAAAAGGTCTATCCTTGGCAGAGGGTAATAGTCCTTTGGACAGGCCTCGTTTAAATCAGTATAGTCAACGCAGATTCTCCATTTTCCATTTTTCTTCGAGACCATGACCACTTTTGCTAGCCACGTCGGGTATCTGATTTCTCTTATAATGCCTGATTTCAACAACTATTCAACCTCTTGGTTGATTATGTCTTGCCTTTCTGGAACAAAATTATGCCGCCTCTGTTGTACAAGTTTGAAGCTGGAATCTATCCCCAAATATGTTCGGTGATATCCCTTGGTATGCCAGGCATATCAGAGGGGGACCAAGCAAATACATCGAGGTTTTTGGCTAAGAAGTTTAGTATCTCACTTCGTCGCTCTCTGCTGAGGAGGGCCCCTATCTGTACGGTTCCATTCTCATTGTTTATCGGTACGGTTATCAGGTCCTCCACTGGCTCAACCATCTGTAGTGTAGCCTCATCTCGTGGGGGAAGCAAAGCCTAGGCACGGACTTTTTGTGGCTTTCACAAAGTTGGCGTAGCATTCAAGAGCTTCTTTTTGGCTGGCTCTACATTCCCCAATCCCATTTTCCGTGGGGAATTTCACTTTTATGTGTTTGGTTGAGGCTATGGCTCCTAGACTGTTCAGGCCTGGTCTCCCCATGATTGCATTGTACGTGGAGGCTACCCTTGCCACCATGAAAGTAACTATGACTATAGAGGCTTTTGGGCTTTCTCCCATTTTTATTGGTAGATCGATGATGCCTTTCAATTTCAGACGGTGCTCCTAAGAATCCATAAAGGGGCTCACTGGCTGGTCTCAGTTTATCTGAGCAAAATCTGAGCTTCTGGAATGCTTCATACGACATCAGGTCTACGGAGGCCCCCGTGTCGATTAGCACCCTGTGGAATGGTCGGCTGGCAATGACCAACTAAAGAACGATTGTGTCGTTATGAGGCCAATTGAGTCCTTCCAGATTGGAATCTGAGAAGGTGATCACTAGGTCGATTCGTGCATTCTTGAGTGGCTGTTCTGTCACACATACGAATCGAGCATGGGCCTTGGCCTTTCTGACCGATTTCGCATCGGGCCCCCCATGATGGGAAGGATGGCCTGTCCCATGGGTTTGTTGCCACTTTGGCCGGCCTATTTGTCTCCTCTGGGCTCATCATTTTGTTGGCTCGACCCAACTTCATTATGGGTACGTTGGGTTTCTTCAATTTTTTGCTTCAGATTTTTGGTCAAGTACCCCACCTTGATTAATTCTTCAATCTCCCTTTTCAAGGCCTTGCAATCCTCGATGTCGTGGCCATGATCCCGATGGTACCTATAGTACCTGTTGGGATTTCTTTCTTCTGGTTTTGCGATCATCGGCCTGGGCCATCAGAAGTATTTCTAGTCCTGAATTTCCAGAAGTAAAGTAGTGCGGGATCGGTCCAGCTCGACCTAATCTGGGTCGACTGCCCGGTCGAAGGGCCGATCCGGCCTGTTCTTTTGCTCGCAGTCATCATCTTTGACCCTTTAGGGCCACTTTTTGTCCGTTTCAGATTGCTCACTCTTGTCAGTTATTCCTTTCGCTGCCAGCACTTCATCCATATTGGCGTATTGATTGCATCTCCTCAACAATTCTGGCATTGTTTCAGGTAAATCGAGGGCCAACGATCGGACTAGCTCTGGGTGAGGGATGGTGTTGCACAGTGAGCTATACGCTACCCCCTCTAGTAGGTTTTTTATTTCTAAGGTAGCCTTGGTGAATCTAGTGAGAAACTCTCATATGGGCTTGCCTGGCTTTTGTTTCATGTTCATCACATTAGCAGGGGTTTGCCGCAGCTTCATATTGGCCTGGAATCGTGCGAGGAACGCCTTTGTCAGTTCATCATAGCTTCAGATCAATCGGGGCCTCAGGTTCGACATCCACAGGAGAGCCGCGTCCTTTAGAGAAGTCACAAAGGCTCGGTAGAGGGTGGCGTCCGATTTACCATACCATCATGGCCGAATGTAATACAGGAGATGATCATAAGGGTCTGTTTGTTCCATCATACATCACAAAGGTCAGGACAGTAAAGTTGTTGGGCAGGTCAGCATCCATTAGTTCATTCAACAGGGCATTATGCGCGAGTGCCACCACTATGTCCGCCACAGGTCTCTGCATCCCAGTAATTTTCTCGCTTAGACGTTGCAAGCGTCGTTCCAGATTGCACCTCCCTGGCACTTCTTCGGCTCGGTGCCTACTGTCAACACCTCAGGATCATCGTTTAGCACAGGTCAGGCTCCTTCCAAGTGTCTTATGTCTAGCACCCTGCACTTCCCTTTGTAGACCATCTTCCGGGTCTGGCTCCCTCGTTCGGGTTGGGGTTCTCTCTCCGAGATGAATTAGCTCCCGAGCTGGCCCTTTCAGTGCACTGCTCCGTCTAGGCCACTCTGCATAAGTGCCTAGAAGCCGGCCTTGCCGCGGGCAACGGGGTCACACTGTTGCCTAGTAACCCGTCATGGGCTCGCCCATCGTTATCCTGTTGGATTTGTCGCCTTGGTTCTCATGCTGACCCCGTTTGACTACTTCTCGGGGCAAAAGGAGCGGCGTGTGCGTCATTGTCTTGCCGATGGAGTTGGAAGAGCAGTGCTGAATTGTCTAATGAAAGTTCAGACTAAATTATTGGTCACTAGCATTTGCATTTACAAGCTCTGCAGCCGCCCCTCAACTGTTTAATCTGTCGACCTGGCAAGACAAGCATAACCAGGCTGTGATGTGTCCTATGCCACAGGTGGCGACATCTCTCCAGTTTGCATGCCAGTGCCTCGAGGAGGCGGCAATGCAGGTCCTTCCACGGGAATTATGGGTTGTTGTCTACCACTCGGTTGATCGGAGTTGTTTCTTGGCCTTCTCAATCGAGAGGTCTCGCTAGCTGGTGGCAACCGATCACTACGAAGCTATCTTTTAGGTTAATTTTCCCACAGACAATGCCAATCTGATGCGGTAAATTCTGACGGGTTCCTGGTCCTAAAAGTAGCTTCCAGTTCCTGCAAAGAAAATAGGTCAGCGAAGGGCACTGGGAGTATCCGATGTGATAAGCCTCCTATGATAGAGTCAGAATCCCACAGCAATTAGTATCTTTCCCTTTGTAATCTCTTTTTTTTTTGGTCCCCCTTTTCCAAAGGCTTACCTATGGTATTTATAAGGATCACCTCCCTTACCCTCCTTATTTCCTCAAAATCCTAGACTCCTCAAGGGGTTTGGGGAATATTCAGAATATTATGGGGAATATTCAAAATATTCCCAGCTCTTTAGGTGTTGGAGGGCGTCAGGGCTCTTAACGTGGTGCCTTCGTGGCATTCTTAGAAGGCTGAGAACGGGTTGTTCCGCTTATCTCGGTGCCCACTACCTCAGTGGGTTATTCTTCTAGAGTCTTGATTGACTAGGTTTCCTAACCGGCATGATGTGGATTTCCGATTTTGGTGGTCCTCCTGAATGGATACCTATTATGGGTCAGTAGAGGGCTCGATCGTAGTGCTGGCCTATCTTCTGGTGGCCAAGGCAAGGGCTCGGCTAGCCTGGGAAGAGGTGAAGGCTCGGCCCCTCGTGGCCGAGGCTAGGGCTCAGCAAGACTGGGACGAGGAGAGGGCTCGGCCCCATATGGCTGAGGCGAGGGCTCAGCCCCTTATGACTGAGGTGAGGGCTCGGCCCCTTATGACCGAGGCAAGGGCTCAGCTAGACATGGACGAGGCGACAGCTCGGTCCTTTGTGACCGAGGCGTGAGCTCAGCAAGGCAGGGACGAGGAGACGGCTTGGCCCCTCATGACCGAGGCAGGGGCTTGGCAAGGCTGGTGCATCATTGCCCGAGCTTGTGACATTTGTTGGCTCACTAACTATCCTTCCTTCGCTTTCGCAATATCCCTGTCTCCCCCCACCTACTGCCTTTGCTAAAATGGTATTGAAGATTCAAACTACCTCGTCTTCAGATGCCTTTTCTTTTCCTCTGTTTGGAAAAAAGTTCTCAATCTTTGCTGGCCTGGCAAGAGATGCCCACTGCCTCTGTGTAGAGAATGATTTGGATTGATATGACCTTTGCCAATTCTACTATATGTTACTGCAGGGAAGCTTGTTTTTTGTGCCATCATTAACCACCTCCAGATGGAGAGAAATCTTCCGTAGATGGACTTTTGATTCCCGCTCTTTTGACAAGATTTGGAAAGCCATCTTCTTCGAGGTTGGTTCCAAGCTCCGTTCACTCTGCCATCGGCCGGTTTGTGATCTCTCAAGGAACATGCTCATTGTTTTTCCTAAGGTCTCCCCCCTCTCCTCCCCCCCCCTCCCCTTGAGGGTTTTCCACCCTTGTGGCTCCTTTTTCCTTGTTGCCTTAGGGTTTGTATATCTCCTCTTTTTTCTTCTTCTTGGTAATAAATTATTTATTCACCCAAAAAAAAAAAAATGGTTAAATCATCTCTTGCTTTATTTATTGATATAATCTTAAAGACTGTATAGATGTGAGCCTTAAACATGCAATACATGGCATGCTACTGGGGTGACAGCTTTACTGAAGCTCCATCATCCAAGACTTTACAGATCCCCAAAGATTTAAATTGCTCATAAACAGAATTATATGAGGATCATGCTCAATACAAGAAGAAATAGTCGGAAATTTTACAAGCTAGCAAATAAAACCAATTTTAGTGGGATTTAAACAGAACTCCTAGAACTACAGAGCCTCACCTCAAACCATGATGACAATTTATGTGAACACCCAGAATTCCCACAAGAAAGAAACCAGTACAACAGTTAGTTAAATAGGGGAAAAGAAGCACTAATAGGTGTCAAAAACATAAAACCTAACTTTTATGAGCCTGTGGTTATTCACAACATTTCTGATCAAATTGTTAGCAATTGTATAGAACTACTCCTGAAGTAACTCCTCTAGTATACATTTACAATAAAACTGAACTGCTAGCAGAGACCACCTACTGTACATTTTCTGTATGGTAAATTGCTAATCATGCACCTTAACTCACAGATGAAAATTGGTGTGTTGGAGATAAGAACAGAGTATGCATTTCAGAGACGAGTATAAGATAAAACTCCAATAGCAGGGAAATAGAATGAAGAGTGGATACTCCCTCATGAAAGATGAGATTAAAATTTGGATACTACACTAACATTATAGTGCTGGCATAATTATTCATGAAACAATTAAAAAACCCTCTTTCAACAGTTCCACTAAATGTTAGGCAGTCTGTTGGGTTCTCTTAGGCATCCTCAGAAACTAGGAAGAGGCATGCCGTGCTCACTTTCCTGCCTCAGGAAGCAAATCATGTTGTTAAAAGTTAAAACACAAAGGAAGCAGCTCTGGCAGGGAGAAACAAAACCAGATACTGCTAGAATTGCTGGACAGATTTATAGAAAATGTAACATGGAAAACATTTGTGCATGGAAGTGCTTGTGTGTGTGTGTGTGAGAGAGAGAGAGAGAGAGAGAGAGACCATTTGTGTAGTATGAACATAACATCTGTGGCCAATATACAAAGTTGAATTCCTGAGATATGCACAATTTTCCCAGCTGTAAACTTTTCCATACATTCAAAAGAAGAAAAATAAGAAGAGCTAAAGAAGGTAAGTTACCTCAGCTTCGATGATCATCTGATCCACATAACCCTTCAATTTCGTCACCCTCAGAGATTCCGTGAAGAAGCGGAACTGTTCCTGCCGCACTGAATGATCAACATCGAACACAACGCCTGGACCAAAAGTGGGCACATTAAACTGGTAGACCTCTTGCTGGCTAAGATCAGACTCTGGAGCCTTGAAGAAATGAGCAGATACTTCAGGTCCAATGAGGAAAGTGATGTTCTTGTTCAAAATCTTCACAGTGAATACACTCCCGAGTTTTGGATACTCTTCTCTGAGCATCACAATGGGGCCTTTCATGAAACGAGCGAGTCCGCCGAACAGTGGCCATGCCTTTACAGTGGGAGGAAGTCATTTTCTGGATCGAGGAATCAGAAGGGAATATAGAAGCTTTGCAGTGATTATCGTTGCAACAATAAGGAGAACGGCATTCAAGGGCTTATTCTCCTTCAAATCCATAGCTAACATGAAAAAATCTATAAGGAGATACAAGCATTATAAAAGGGATCAGTGAGACAAGCGAGAAATACAACAAGAGCAGAGTTCAATTCCTATGTAAACAGAAAAAATGCTGCTCCATTAGAAACCCGGATACCAAAAGCAGAGGTAAAACTGTTAATAATTTGCCAAAGTTTAAGTGGCCACATTGATGACTAAACCAAGGAAATGCGAAAATACATTTAGCTAATATCTAAATGCTCATTTACAGTAAAATGAACAAATTAACTCAAAGAAAAGATATATTATGAGGATCCTATGAAGTTATTTACAGTTGATTCAAAGCAAGCGATGATTAAACAACCTGGTAAGCTAGAACACATACAAAAGGTCACTTATCAAAAGAAGAAGAACAAATATTAGAAGAGTTCTGATAAAAACGTAGCAAAACCATCCAAGAACTGAACTCGCTTAGAGCTATTACAAATAATGTTGTGGTTATTTCCACTGATAAAGGATTTCCTAATCTTCTGGATGTAAAGAACCATTTAGTAAGGTTCATCTCACCTGTTAAGGATTCCGGGGACTGGGAATCAAGAATACGCTGTTCCTAACGAAGTTTTCTCAGTTTTCTCCCATTAATTAGATGAAGCTACAGGAAATCTTAATAATTCAGCATGAACAGCAATAGAGAATACTCAGATCTTGACCTACGACTAATCTTCTCTCAAGTCAAACGACAAATCGATCAAAATGACAAGGAGAGTTAGAATTTGGAACTATTACCTGCTCACGATTTGACAGACGATGAGAGAGAAGGAGCGTCAATATCATAGACTCACAATCCCAGTTTATGGGACTGCGGGAGCATCAGAGACGTTTCAGGATCCCCGAATGTTGATTAGGGGAAAAGATCTCTACCTGGTCGCGCCCTTGCGCCCACAGACAAAGGGTGTGATGAGAAGACCACCCTGCCACCTGATTGTATGCCTATGTTAGGGGTGTCCACTGGTTTGGCTGGGTCGGGCCGGGTCTGTCTCGGTCGGGCTTAGCTAGGCTTGGCCACTTGCAAACCCTGCACTATGAATGCATGTTTAGGTAAACAGGCCTAGTTTTGATGGGCATGGTACCATTTATAATTGAGTTGATCAGTGTCAGACTATAATCTGGCTGCCATAAACGAGTCTTAACTAAACCTTAATCGGGCTATAGACATATTTAAATCTAAACAGGCTCTAAATGGGCCTACCTCTAAATTTTTTCTCTTTAATCACTCTGTAGCCAAGTAGGCAATAGTGAATGGCTTAGAAAGAGGGAAAAACAATGATAATGCATGAGTAATCCAAGCCTTGTCTCAGCAAACCGATAATATCTTACTTCCCTTTCCTTTCCTTTCCCCTTTCCCTTACCCTAATATGACCAATAAACACTATGATTCTTAGAGGTCATATCAAGGTGTAGGATATTCTTTTTTTTTTTTTTTTTTTTTTGTTTCTTATCAGTAGAAAAGAAAATTTATTAGCTAGTAAAATAAGTGTCCATCACGATATTACGATCCCTAATTAGTGTTTTCAAATTCATAGCCCTGTGGGCTAAGACTTTGACCAAGAAAACTAGGTCATTGTTGCTTTTGTAACAAAACTTTGGTTTAAACAAAACATCGCAGTTTCCAAGAAGAGGGGTACTGTGCTCCATGGCTATAATTTTATGTTGTTAGCAGACATGAGATTCTCCAACTCCCTTGCATCACTCCAGATTTCGTCTATCTCCCATCCTTTTGCCCTAGCTTGGTTCATCCCATATAGTAGGCTCCTTGCTGTCGCCTCAAGATGCTTACATGTCATCATATAATTAGCATAAAGTAAGATACACTTCCCTCCGGTTATAAGCAGAACAGCCCAACTAGAAATGTTTTTGGTGTTATCAGTGATCCCAGTGCAAATTAGAACATTTTTATT
The DNA here is from genome assembly GCF_013358625.1 of Macadamia integrifolia. Taxonomy (NCBI): domain Eukaryota; kingdom Viridiplantae; phylum Streptophyta; class Magnoliopsida; order Proteales; family Proteaceae; genus Macadamia; species Macadamia integrifolia. The sequence goes on along the minus strand of NW_024870526.1, from coordinate 528,503 downwards.
GAAATAAGGGAGTGTTAACGTCTGGGTTGGTGTAGGGTTATGTATGGTCACCTATTGGTCGTCAGAGTGTATGGGGATGCCATTAGAGATCCAGTACTCTACCTATTGTAGTATGATATATGGATTGGGCTTAGCATGTCCAAAGGAAACTTGGTTCCTGTGTTTCCAAATGTAGTAACATATAATAATTAAAATGCTGAAAAAGAAATCCAATTTATTTGAAGGGGTGGTGTTAGAGTTAAAGAAAAACATGATTAAGTTTGAAAAGGAAGAACCATTTAATAGTTCAGTTTTAAGGCCCAATGTACCAGCAACCCATATCTTTTTTGAGAACTCACAAGAGATGAAGACATGCCAAGTATTCTTATGTTGGTTGTGGCACAAACTGCAAATAGGGTCAATATCCACTCACTTTTTTAGAATGTCTTTAGTGGGGATTCCTTCATATGCTAATCTCCAAAATAAAAGTTTAAATTTGGGGTGGATTTTGAGCTTCCATAAATAGCCCCACCAATGCGGGCATGGAGTGATGCAGGCATACTTGTTTGAGGATCTACTGGAGTTAGTAAAAATATTAGATTTGAGAAATTTGACTGCTATTTTAGTGGAGAAAGATCTATGTTTTGAGAGGTGGCAACACCATTTGTCCTTATTATCAGAAATAGGAATTTGAAAGATCTTATTAATTAAGGAAATAAGAAGTAATGAATTTAACAAACTAACATTCCATTCATTCCCCAACATGAAATCGTTTACTTTCAAGAGCTGTGGGGGATGGTTTTTGGAAAAGGTGAAGTTTGTAAAGGAAAAGGTTGAAATAGATTTGATCTAGGGATCAGTCCAAAAATTTGTGTCCCTACCATTGCCAATTTTGAAGAAGATCATTTTTTGGAGAGTTGGGAGGATACTTACAATGTTGTTCTAACAATTCAATCCTCTTTTGCGCAGGGTTTGTTGATCAAATACTGAGATGTTAGGGAAGTATTTAGCTTTCAGGATATGTGTCCATAAAGAATGCTCATTTGTGAGGAGGCACCATCCAAGTATTAGGAGTAAGGCTTTGTTTTGGGTCTCTGAATCACGAATTCCAAGGCCTCCCTGTAGTTTGGGTAAGCATATTTTATGCCATCCAATGAGATGGATTTTTTGGACTTATCCGAGTCTTCATTCCAAAAATGCAAGTATGTGGAATCTAATTTCCTACACAACACTTTAGGAAAGGCAAAATAAGACATCAAATAAGATGGAATTGATGAGAGAGAAAATTAGACAAGAACCATCCTACCAGCATAAGAGAGTAAGTTAGCTTTCCATAATCCAAGTTTCAATTCCACTCTTTTGACTACCTGGTTGAACGAACGGGATTTAGCTTGATGGTGGAAGAGACAAGTCCTAAGGTAGGAGGTGTAATACCCTACTTCCTAAACCCGGTCTGATTACACGGTTGACCCGGTTTAACCATGCAGGATCCGAATCGGAGAGAGTTAGGGCGGGTTCCTTATGGACCATGATGGCAAGGGTGACCTCAAACACGGGCTGGTCAGACAAGTCTGAGCCAGTGCTAGAGGAGACGGGTGTACCCAAGCCGTGTACATGCACATATCAGAAGGTCATGTATGGATAAAGCAGGTATGTAGCCATATTCTAAAGCACATACGTACAATATACCTTACGCCGAGAGGGTGATTCGTGCCGAGAGTCAAATCCCATCAAAATCCCGTTTGTTGGTCAATTTCCGGCTCTCAGGTGGGCGGTCACAGGTGGGCGCATCCACCCACCTGTGTGACCCACCCATGAGGTTACAAGAGATGTTAAAAGGTATAAATAGCCATCATTATATTTTTTTCCTTTTTCTCATTTATGACACTCAGACGTTTGGTGAGAAGAGTAAAGAGGAGAAAGAAAAGAAGGGAAAGAAGAGGAAAAGAGAAGGAAGAGGAAGAAGAGATGGATTATAGCGGCGCCGAGGGTTGATCTTCCCATTCCAACGCCGGAAGAGTGATCTCCAACACGAGATCTACGTTTAGAGGTGAGCAAAGGCTAGATTCCTTAAACTTTCACCATACCCAAGTAAAACCCTTGATTTGGGTAGAGATTCTTGAGGTCTTGTAAATCCCCCTTGAGATGATGAATCTAAGGTTTAATAGATGATCTATGTGTTGATTTTGAAGGATTTGAAGAAGTGTTTACAAGGTTGGCAAGAGCATTGGTGATTTGAAGTGATTTTGGGGTTTTGAAGGAGTTCTTGAGCAAAGAAGGTAAGATAACTTTCCATTCCTTAAATCTAACCTAGATCTAAGTTAGAACCATCTTATGAGACCTTGAATGTGTGAAGAATGGGTTGGAAAAGCCTCATTTGATTCCCCAAAGGTTGGGGGAAGTTTGGGGAAAAATGGCACTTTCCCGCCAAGACCGGTGGGCCAAATGGCCCGCTTGAGGGCACCCACCTGAGAGGGCAAACCCTCGGGGCCAACCGGCGGGCCCAACCGGTGGGCCAACCTGCCCGCTGGTCTTAACAGGACCCTAGGGCCCAACTGGCGGGCCAACCGACGGGCCGACCTGCCCGTTGGTCATGACCGGTGGGTCTGACTGGTGGGTCATGACAGGTGGGCTGTCCGACCCACCCGAGAGGCTCCCAACATGATTTTTACGTCCGAACGGACCCAAAACGGACGTGCGACCTTCTTTAAGGATTCTAAACATGATTTTGTCATTGGATCATGTTAATTTTGATCCTAAAATGGTGAAATGCTAACCCCATTCACTTATGTTAGGTTCACCAACACGTACGCTTCTCGCACCGGATCTCACCCGTACCGAGCGTGAGTCCTTGTACACTACAGGTAAGTGGGGAGAGGACGTTTGGCCTTATGATAAGGCTTGTTTGGCATTCATTTAATTGTATCTAGACTAGTCATGTCATTATGTGAATTATGTGTAACTTAGTCATCCTCATATTATCATAACTTGTGAATTGTGGTTACTTTCTTAATGTCAAATGACGATGTGAATATGTGATGAATGACGACATCATTGTACAAAATGCATTAGTAGACTAGATGCCATAGTTGGCTTGGAAACGAGTGCATTGGTGGCCCGTGGAATGGGACGCAGAGGCACTATGCAATCGTACTATGTCATATAGGAGCATGCGGTGTAGGATTATCATCTTCCCGTGCTACGACCCTTCCCAACAGGGGTTGAGATGTTGGGTTACCATTTAGGGGGAAGCAGTGGTCACGGTTCTCGGGTCACTGTGGCGGTTAGACATACGTCCAGCTGGTCAATAGGATAGTCGGCAACCCCGGTGGTATATTCAAGAGGGCCAATCATATTGCTTTTAAATTACTGGAGTCAGCACCTTTAATTTCTGTCATTTATTTTATGTTGAGAGCCGGTGGTCGACATGTTTTTAATTTTCTGAGTACTCACGGTGGGCCTTCTCCGACAGCCCTATGGGCGTATCACGAGATGGAGTTCGCGGCTTGTACCCGGAGTATAAGCGCACTGTGGTTGTAGTAGCACTAAACCAAGGACTTAGTAATATTGTTTAGGTGTATGTGATTAAAAATGAATTGCATAGCATATAGAGCATATGGTTGTGATTTGTTGTGTGGACTGCTGTGTGGTCCTTCTTTTCACTTACTGAGCTAGTGAGCTCATCCCACGTGTGCACTCCTTTTAGATGATTTTGCAAGTCATCATCCTAAAGAGCACGGGTCGGGCCCCACAATTGAATTCCCAGAAGAGGATTGGTGGGTCCCCGAGGAATTAGAGCACGGCACGAATTGCTCGTGTGAGAGCTGTGCTGCGGGACCCCAGTTCTGATACCGAGTTGAGCTCTACCTTCTGATACCGAGGTAGGCTCTACCTCCTAATACCGAGCTAGGCCTTGCTTTGATACCGAGCTGAGCTCTACCTCTTGATACTGAGCTGAGCCCCACTTCTAATACCGAGCTGAGTTGACTCTCTGATTTTTGATGATTCCTTTTGTGTACTTGATATGTAAATTGTATTCTTTTGTGTAAATATCACGCCTGCGGGCCCACATGTACTTAACTGTGTAATTACAATTTGGGTATTAAGTATAATAGGAATATTTACAAGTAAACTAAGTCTTTCGCTAAACTGTTGAACACTTTCTTAGTTGTATGTGTGCTGTGGTGGGATACTGTATCAGATGATCCTGGCAAGTTTGGGTTAACCGGTGTTAACCCAGTCACTGGCCCGGTTCTGTGTGAACGGGGTGTGACAATGGTGGTATCAGAGCGTGATGCTCTATTCTACTCACAGCATACCATTAGACCCCATAGAATCTATGATAGGAAATGGGATTGGGTTAATGTAAAAACTTTAACGAGATAAAGCAAAAGAAAGAAAGTAATAAAAAAAAATGGTTGAATTTAGTTATTTCATTCATGGCATGCATGAGAGAAAATGAAAGGTTACTTAATTGATGTCATAACCCATCGGGTACGAGTTTGACGAAATTTCAGCAGCATAACGGCGCAAAACAAGATTTCCAAAAAATTTTTACACAAACACCTGATAAACAACAGGTATATAAATAACAATGATCAAAATTTACAAAAGATACTACAACTAAACTACACAGGTATTCAAACATACAAATTCACCACAAACCACCATCAAAACATATCACCCCACAAATAAGTCCAGTTACAGAGAAAGTACAAAGAATGAGAAGAGAAAAAAATACAATGAGATCAACAACATGAAACAGGTGAGAAGCTGGTGTGGACGAGCTAAGTCCTCACTGACCATCGTCATCGTCATCGTCATCGTCTAATACTACTATGTTCACCTGAGGTCTAGAGTTAACGTTGAGTCGATGGTCGTAGTAGTCGAACCTCGAGCTCACCAGCTGTACCTCCCTCTGAAGTCGGCCAAAATCTGCTGAAATGGCATTGGTCATTGTATCCAAGTCCTGGCCAAGTCTGAGAAAGGAATTCTCCAAAGTAGCCTGCCTCTCCAAGATGCGTTCCTCCCTAGAAGCACTCTCATCCAGTCTTCTTAACAGCTGATCTTACTCGTCCTTCAGAGCCCTCATAGTAGACATCATGCCCTCAAAATCATATGCACCACTCTCAGGTGGTGGGGCTCTATGCTGTGGGGTTGCAGCTCTAGTGAAGCCAGGATCAGCACCTCTCGACTCCTGAGGCACCTCCTCAAGGATGTCCTCATCCACAAAATCCTCCTCCCCATCCTGAGGAACATAGTCCTCATCCTCCTCACTGGACTCCTCCTCTATGGGAACATCCTCCATAGGGGCAGCCCTCCTATCCCTACCTCTCTAAGCTCCTGCTCTCTGAGGTACATCCATAAGAGTGTGGAGGCCCATCCTCAATAGATTTCCCCTGTCGAACTTATCTGCTAGAGTCTTCCCCTCCTCACCACTCAGGTCCACCCCAAAGAACTCAAAGATCCTGCTGAGGATCCTGCCATATGGAAATCCTCCGTCCTTAGGGTGTGAAGTATGGTACTCCATCGTCTTGAGGATGACGTAAGGCAAGCACAAGTGCTCGGCGCCTCCCTCTAAGGCCGTATAGATGTAGTAAGCTAAGAAGGCCGCCATGAAGCCCACCTGGTTCCGATGACCTTCTCTGGGGAGCAAGTTGAACTGGACCAAATGGGCAAACACACGAACCTCCGGGTAAAATGATGTCTCAGAATCCGGACGCTTCGTGCTGCCACAGATGGTCTCATAGATGTGGTCCGGTGTCTCCGAACTCATGAACAGGCCCATGGGCTTACTCCTGGAAGGATTATAGAATCGGTGCCCAGCTGAGGAGATACCCAAAATGCTAGCAAGGGTGTCCACAGTCAACTGAATGTCCACCTCCTTCACCATGCTGGTTATCACATACTCCCCATACTGGTAGGAAGCCTCCAGGTTACAGTAGAATCTATGAACCAGCTGCTCGTAGCACGGATGGTCTATGTGGAGGATAGACTGCCAGCCCAGTGCGGTGAACCTCTCCTGAAGCTGAGCCTTGTGGAAGTCACCAACTACCATAGTCTTCTCCATCATTACAGACCTCTTCAGGAAGGCCTACCAGTTGGTTGTTTCCTCTGAACAGCGGAAGAGTTCCTTGTCATAGTCGAAAGAATCACTAGGGGCAGGTCCGGGTCGCCTTGTGCGAGGGGCTAGAGAACTAGTCCCCGCACTCTTCCGTTTGGAAGTGGTGGTCTTACGCCGAGTGCCAGAGGATGCGGGCTCTTTGCCTTTGCGAGAAGACATCCTGGAAAGAAAAGAGGAAAGAGGGGTGAGTAAGGAAAAAGGAGTAACAGAGGGAATAATAGATGGGTGAGTAGTAAGAGGAAGCCCCAAAACCCAATTCTCGCAAAACAGAAAATGTGACAAGTGAGGAGTGATAAAAAGCCTATGAATGAAATGCCTGGCCAATGACAAGACATAGATTATGGCAAAATAGCAATGTGACGGAAAGGGCATATATATATAGCATGGCAAGTAAAGAATGATAGAAAAAAAATCCCAATTCTCATTGTGCAAGTTCAATCTAAGGAAAAAAAAAATGAAAAGACTCACAATAGAGTGAAGCATGAAGCTTACCTGTTCATGGATGAAATGCCATCATTCTACAATTTAGAATATGCAAAAACATCTACTATTATGATATTGAGGTGAAAGAGAATCAAAGAAACCCAACACAGAGATGGATGTTCACGGGGAGAAATGGGATTTCAAACATAAGGGACTTTCTATGATCTCTACAGCATGTTAAGTACAAATCAAACATAATGCATTGCATTTGAGTTATTAATTGGGAAGAAAAGGGCAGAAATTGAAGAAATCCCCAAATTTGAGAAAACTAGGGCACGGTTGGGGTTTCTCTCAAAAATTGAGAAGTAAATCCTAAAACTAGAGATAAATCACAAGGGAAACATCACATTTTCATGGAAACACTGTTCTATGGAAAGAAACACGGGAAAAGAACCTAGATTAAAGACTACACATGAGATCTACCCCCCAAGTACAAGTTCTGAGAAGAAAATGAGGAAGAAACTTACTTGTAAGTAGAGGAGTTGAATCTTCCCAAAAACGCCGGATCGTTGAGTGAGATCGCGAGTGGAAGCGTCAAGAACCTCTCAAAAATCGCCTGAGGGAGAGAGAGAGAGAGTGAGGAAGAAATGTGCGAACAAGGAAGAACAGGGGCTTAAATGCCCTATTCAAAATTTCCGCTCAGGTAGGACCGGCGGGCCAACCTGCCTGTCGGTGTCAGCGTCGGTTGAAGATTTGGACCGGCGGGTCGACCGGCGGCCCAACCAGCCCGTCGGTGGCAGCCCACCGGTTGAGAGAAAACTTGAAAAAATAGGGATTATTACTATTATTATTATTGTTATTAATATAATAATAATTATTATTATTCCTATAATAATATGTTATGGTCAAGTGGGACCATTGTCATACTTGTTGAAGCACTACCCCTGTGTTTTGGAATTAAGTTGCGGTCAGCTGCAAACTATCATACACTATAATACTCTGCGTGTTGGCATATAACTATGTGCCGATATCAATTCTATGGTGTTTAACCAATGTGGTGTATGATATGCTCCAGGTACAGGGATACGATGGTACGTACTAGATCCGGTAGCAATGCACGAGGTACCCCGCGTGGTCCTCGTCCGGTCGGTCGACCACCGAATCCCAGAAGGTACTGCTCTGTGGGGCAAACCTCACTTCCACAACCTCCAGAGACCTTTGGTCAGGGTGGGGCACAAGAGGACCCACCTATGACTACACTTCCTAACCCTCCACCGGTTATTACTCCGGGGGATGTTGCTACCATAATTCAGTAGTCACAACAGGCTTTCTAGCAACAAATGCTTCAGCAACAGCAAGTATTTATGACTGCTATTCAGCAACAACTGGACCTTCTCAAATAGGTCAACCTCCCGGGATACTTACTCCACAGGACCCGCCTGTAGGGTCTGGTACGGGGCCACAAGTGGGAGGTACACCTCCAATTTTTCCATTCAATATTCCTTCGTATGGGGTGCCCCGTCCATACTCTTACTATCCAGCTTATGCTCCTAATTACCCACCGACGAATAATACGTCAAAGGTAGTGGAGTCATTCAAGAGGAACTTGCCACCTGTATTCTCTAAGGTGGGGAGTGATCCTCTAGAGCCGGACCAGTGGATCCAGGAGCTAGAGAAAATATTTGAGGTGATTGAGTGCACAGATGCACAAAAACTCATTAGTGCGGGGTTGCAACTCAAGAAGGAGGCCAACTCTTGGTGGCAAGCCTCTAAGCCCATATTGTTGGCCGCCCATCCGGAACCCACCTGGGAAAAGTTCAAGGAGTTATTCTTGGACAATCATTATCCACGCAGCTTCAGAGACCGCAAGGAGACGGAATTTATGGCCTTAACTCAAGGAGGTAAGACTATCCTTGACTACCAACAGCAGTTTGAGAGCTTGTTCCATTTTGCCCCTAGGCATATGAGGACAGCTGAAGAGAAGGCTGCAAGATTTCTGAAGGGCCTAAAGGCATCCATTGGGTATGTACTTGAGGTCTTAGATTTGACCGACTATGGCCAGATTGTGCAGAAGGCCAAGACTATGGAGGATAAGCAGAAGGGAGAACAGTCCATCACACCTGGACTGTGGAAGAGAACAAATCCATTTCCGGATATGGGCAACTACTCCAAGGCATACCGTGGGTCATACAGTTCTGGGCCTACGTATAGGTAGCCCTATAGGCCACCTGGCTACCCTCCTAGACCAGCTGGTGGTTCGGGCTCTACATCTTTCTGCGCAAACACTAGTACGGTACCTACAGTTCCAAGGCCGCCCAGACCTCCATCTTCAACAGGTCAAGTGCAGAGGGGCCCCGCCCCAGTTTCAGCGTCACAGATCTGTTACTTTAACTGCCATTCCTATGAGCACTATGCTAAAGACTGTCGAGTCAGACCAGCCTTGCCCTCCAGTCAGTCCTCTGCATACCGACCTCCCTTAACTCAGGGGAATCAACTGTAGGGAAGGATGTATGCCCTTATCAGCTGAGGAAGCTGAGGCCAGCACAGAAGTGGTAGCAGGTACATTTTAAATTTAAGAATTTCCTTATGATAAATATTGATGACCTGCTAAAATTATATGCATTGTTACTGTAATACCCCGCTTCTTAAACCCGATCTGATTTCGCGGTTGAACTGGTTTAACCATGCAGGAACCGAGCCAGAGGAAATTAGAGCGGGTTCCTTATGGGCTATGATGGCACGGGTGACCTTAAACACCGGCTGGCCCGACAAGTCCGAGCCAGTGCCAGAAGAGACGGGAGTGCCCAAACCGTGTACGTGCACCTACCATAAGGCTATGTACGGATAAAACAGGTATTATATCCGTATTTTAAGGTATATACGTATGCTACATCATATGCCTGGGGTGGGGTTCGCGCCGAGGTCTGAACCCGGTCAAAATCCCAAGTCTTGGCTCTCAGGTGGGTAGGACAGGTGGGTGCACCCACCTGAGTGACCCATCCAAGAGCACTATTCACTTAATTAGGAATAGTATATAAGGCTTTATGATTTTCTTTTCTTTCCATTTATTACCCTCGTACGTTGGTGAGAAAAGTAAAGAGGAGAGAGAAAAGAAAGGGAAGAAGAAAGGAAGAGAAGGAAGAGGAAGAAAAGGGGGATTTCAGCGGCGCCGAAGCTCAGTCTTCCCATTTCGGTGCCGGGAGAGTGATCTTCAACTCTAGATCTACAGTTAGAGGTAAGCAAAGTTGGGTTTTGTGAACATTCACCATACCCAAGCTTTAAACCCTTGATTCGAGTATGGTTTCTTGAGATCTTGTAAATACCCTTTGAAAGGATGGATCTAAGGTTTAATAGATGATTTATGTGTTGATCTTGAAGGATTTGAAGAGATATTGACAAGGTGGAAGAAGCATTGTGAGTTTGAAGTGATTTGGAGGGTTTGAAGTCATTCTTGAGCAAAGAAGGTAAGATGGTTCCCATCACTTGAATCTAACCTAGATCTAGGTTAGAACCATCCTATAGGACCTTGAAGGTGTGAAGAATGGGTGGGGAAAAGCCCCATTTGATTCCCCAAAGAATGGAGAAAATGGGGAAGAAACAGTGTCTTTTCCGCCAAAATCGGTGGGTACAACCGGTGGGCTCCTACCCGCCTGTGGGTACCCACCTGAGAAGGCAAGGGGGCCTTCGGGCCCAACCGGCGGGTACAACCGGCGGGTACCTACCCGCCGGTCCTAGCAAGGGGGTCCCTGGCCCAACCGGTGGGTACCACCGGTGGGTACTACCGGCGGGCCCCTACCCGGCGGTCCTAACCGGTGGGTAAAACCGGTGGGTAGACAGCCCACCTGTCTGACCCACCCATGTGGCCCCGAAGGTGATCCTTATGTCCGATCGAACCCAAATCGAACGTGTGACCTTATTTTGATGTTCTAAACACGATTTTGACATCGGATTTCATTAATTTTGATTCTAAAATGGTGAAGTACTAACCCTGCTCAATTATGTTAGGTTCACCAAATCCTACCCGATTCGCTCCGGATCTCACCCGTACCGAACGGGAATCCTTGTACGCTACAAGTAAGTGGAGAGAGGACGTTTGGTCCTTGTTTCAAGGCATTTGTTTGGCATTCATTTAACTATATCTAATCTAGTCATGTCATCATGAATATGCTATATAGATTAGTCATTCCACACATTGATGTGCATATATGCTATGTTTACTTTTCAAATGCCAATTGAATGAGATGTTATATGTTGAATGTGGACATCATGGTGCATAATGCATTGATAGACTAGATGCCGTAGTCGGCTTGGAAACGAATGCATTGGTGGCCCATGGAATGGGACACGGAGGCACTATGCAGTCGTACTAATGTCATATAGGAGCATGCGGTATTAGGATTCTCACCATCCCGTGCTACGACCCTTCCCAACATGGGTTAAGGTGTTGGGTTGCCATTTGGGGGGAAGCAGGAGTCGCGGTTGTCGGACACTGTGGCGGTTAGGCATTACGCCCGACGAGTCATGTAGGACAGTCGGCAACCCCGGTGGTACATTCAAGAGGGCCAATCGTACTGCTTTTAAATCGTTGGAGTCAGCACCTTTATTTTCAGTCATTTACATTTCTGTTGAGAGCCGGTGGACGGCATTGTCTTTACTTTTCCGAGTACTCACGGTGGGCCTTCTCTGACAGCCCTATGGGCGTATCGCGGGAGGGAGTTCGCGGCTCGTACCCGGAGTATACGCGCACTGTGGTTGTAGTAGCACTAAAACCAAAGACTTAGTAATGTTGCTTAGGTGGATGTGATTTAAAATGTATAGCATGGCATGTAGTGCATATGATGTGTTGTGATGTGTGGACTGCTGTGTGGTCCATCTTTCTACTTACTGAGCTAGTGAGCTCATCCCACGTGTGCACCCCTTTTTAGATGATTTTGCAGGTCATACATCTGAGGAGCATGGGGTGGGTCCCACAGTCGAGTTTCCTGAAGAGGACTGGTGGACCTCTGTGGAGTTTGAGCACGGCGTAGACTGCTCGTGCGAGAGCTGTGCTGCAGGACAGCAGTTCTAAAGCCAAGCTGAGCTCCACCATGGAGGTCGTGCTGAGCTCCACTTCTGAGGCCGAGCTGAGCTCTTCTATATGATGCCGAGCTGGGCACAACCCCTGATGCCGAGCTGAGCTCCAGCCTTGAAACCGAGCCGAGCTGTGTACTCTGATGGTTTTTGATGATTTCCTGTATATACTTGGTATTTGAATCATATTCTTTTTGTGTATATATCATGCCTTCGGGCCCAAATGTATATAATTATTGTATCACAATTCGGGTATCAAGTATATGGGATTTATTCACAGGTAAAACTTAGTCTTCCGCTGATCTGATGAACTTATGTTTGTGTGTGTATGCTGTGGTGGAATACAGTATCTGATGATCCTGGCAGGTTTGGGTTAACCGGTGTTAACTCGGTCACTGCTCCGGTTCAGTGTGAACGGGGTGTGACCGTTACACTAGGTGTCCTATCTATATCGGGCATACCAGCCTATGTTTTATTCGATTCAGGAGCTACACATTCATTCGTATCTAAGAGATTTGCTGAGAAACTTGGCATGCCACCCAAGACCCTAGATCATGGGATGATTGTTAGTATGCCTACTGGTAAAGTTACACAGCTGAAGGAGGTGTATGGGCCGTGCCCAGTGGAGATCAGTGGGAAGAAATTGGATGCACAACTCATTAAGTTCAATATGCAGAATTTTGATGTTATACTGGGCATGGATTGGTTGTCGACTCATCGAGCTAACGTGATGTGTGCTGAAAAGCTGATTAGGGTGACAAATGATGAAGGAAGAGAATTGGTATATCGAGCAGATAAAATGAAACAGGTGAGAAAGGACCTCGTCTTCGCCCTTCAAGCGGTAAAATTGTTGGAGAATGGATGCCAGGGCTACATAGCATCGGTACTTGATGTTGATGCAAGGATTACACCACTAGAAGAGGTAAATGTGGTTAAAGAGTTTCCTGACGTCTTTCCAAATGATCTGATGCATTTACTGCCTGATAGAGTGTTGGAGTTTGCCATAGACTTGGTTCCTGGAGCAGCTCTAGTGTCTAAAGGTCCATACAGGATGGCACCAGCCGAATTGAAGGAGTTGCAGATGCAGTTGTAGGAATTATTGGAAAAGGGGTTTATCCGGCCAAGTGTTTCACCTTGGGGTGCCCCAGTATTGTTTGTTAAGAAGAAAGATGGCAGCTTGCGTATGTGCATTGATTACCAGGAATTGAATAAGCTAACCATTAAGAACCGATACCTATTGCCATGCATTGATGATTTGTTTGACCAACTGCAGGGTGCAAGGGTATTTTCAAAGATAGACCTTAGATCAGGCTATTATCAGCTCAAGATAAAGAGCAGCGACATACCCAAGACAGTATTCAGGACTCGGTATGGTCACTATGAGTTCCTAGTGTTGTCTTTTGGGTTAACCAATGCACCGGCAACATTCATGGATTTAATGAATCGAGTATTTTACGATGTCCTCGATAAATGGGTAATTATTTTTATTGATGACATCTTGATCTACTCCAAGATAGAAGAGGAGCACACTCAACACTTGGGAATGGTATTACAAAGGTTGAGAGAACAACGATTGATTGCCAAATACAGCAAATGTGAATTTTGGCTTGAGCAAGTTGGATTCCTGGGGCACGTAGTGTCTAAAGCCGGAATCGAGGTGGATCCCGATAAGGTGAAAGCAGTAGTAGAGTGGGAAAGCCCTAAAAATGTCACTGAAATTAGAAGCTTCTTGGGTTTGGCTGGATATTACCGGTGCTTCATTGAAAATTTTGCTCAAATCTCAGCACCAATGACTAAATTAACCAAAAAGGGTGTGAAATTCGACTGGATAGAGGAATGTGAGAAGAGTTTCCAGGAATTGAAGAAGAGGTTGGTGTCGGCCCCTGTGTTGACCATCCCTGAAGGCACAGGTGGAATGATAGTCTACACTGATGCTTCCAAAGTTGGTTTGGGTCGTGTTCTCATGCAACGTGGTAAGGTAATAGTGTATGCATCCTGACAACTAAAGGAGTATGAGAAGAACTACCCCACTCATGACTTGGAAATAGCCGCAATCATTTTTGCCCTAAAGATTTGGCGACATTATTTGTATGGTGAAAAGTGCGAGATATATAGTGATCACAAAAGCCTTAAGTACTTTTTCACCTAAAAGGATTTGAACATGAGGCAGAGGAGATGGCTTGAGCTCATGAAGGATTATGACTGTGACATTCAGTATCATCCCGGTAAGACGAATGTAGTGGCAGATGCATTGAGTCAGAAGGCACAGACTATGTCACTCTCATATTTGGCAGTCAGCCCATCATTTGTATAAGAGGCGACACTAATGGATGAAGCTCTCTTATATGAAGGAGCAACCTTGGAGTTTGAATGTCAACCAGAAAACCTTAAATGGTTGACTGTATCCTTGACGACTCTACAGGTGCATCCGACTATTAGGCAAGAGGTAATAATGAAACAACCTTTGGATCCTGAATTGCAGCGGATCAGAGTTAAGGTTCAAGATCAAACAATGAATGACCCAGATTTTGTTTTAGCCAGTGATGGGGCATTGATGTTTCGAGGCAGATTGTGTGTACCCGATGATTTGGATATACAAGACAAGATAGTGTGAGAAGCACATAGCTCCGAGTACTCACTCCACCCAGGAAGTACAAAGATGTACAAAGACCTCAAACAAAATTACTAGTGGCCAAGCATGAAAGTCACAATAGCTTTGTATGTGGCGACTTGTCTTACATGCCAGAAAGTAAAAGCTGAGAGGCATCGACCTTATGGTACTCTCCAGCCACTCCCAGTACCAGAATGGAAGTGGGATAGGATTACAATGGACTTCGTCACCGGACTACCATGTACACCTAAGGGGATGGAAGCGATATGGGTGATCGTTGATCGGCTTACTAAGACTGCTCATTTCATTCCCATCAAGGCCAAGTTCTCTATGGCCAAATTAGCACAACTTTACATGGATAACATAATGCGCTTGCATGGAGTGCCAGTGAGCATTGTATCAGATAGGGACCCAAGGTTCACTTCCAGATTTTGGAAAAGCTTCCAGCGTGCCTTGGGATCACAATTGAATTTGAGTACTGCTTTCCACCCACAGACTGATGGTCAGTCGGAGCGAACCATACAGATTTTAGAAGACATGCTCAGGGCATGTGCAATGGAAATGTGTGGTAGTTGGGAAGAATATATACCCCTTATGGAGTTTGCCTATAACAACAGTTACCAAGCTACAATTGGAATGGCTCCGTATGAGGCATTATATGGTAGGAAGTGCAGAACTCCTCTATATTGGGATGAGGTAGGCGAACGCCGAATGTTAGGACCTGAAATGATACAGATGACTTGTGACAAGGTCGATGTTATTCGAGAACGAATGAAAGCAGCTCAGTCTCGTCAAAAGATCCATGCAGACACTTGCAGAAATGACATTGAATTTCAGCCAGAAGAAAAGGTGTTTCTCAAGATCTCTCCTACAAAATGGTTGCAAAGATTTCACAAAAAGGGGAAGTTGAGCCCAAGATACATTGCTCCATTTGAGATCTTAGCTCGGGTTGGCTCAGTAGCCTACATGCTTGCTCTGCCACCTGCACTCGGGGATGTTCATAACGTATTTCATGTATCCATGCTGAAGCGATACGTCCATGATCCATCCCATGTATTACCGTGGAACCAGAATATCTAGAAGCTGATATGACCTATACAGAGCAACCAGCTAAAATTTTGGACCGAAAGGTGAAAACCCTTCGCAACCACTCCATTTCCTATGTAAAGGTGCGATGGGCTAATCATTCACTTGAAGAAGCATCTTGGGAGAAAGAGGAGGAAATCCAAGCTAAGTACCCTCATCTTTTCGAACAACCAGGTACGCCAATTTCAAGGACAAAATTTTCAGAAAGGGGGGATAAATGTAATACCTTACTTCTTAAACCCGGTCTGATTACTCGGTTGACCCGATTTAACCATGCAGGACCCGAACCGGAGAGAGTTAAAGCGGGTTCCTTATGGACTATGATGGCAAGGGTGACCTTAAACACCGGTTGGCTCGATAAGTCCGAGCCAGTGCCAGAAGAGACGGGTGTACCCAAGCCATGTACATGCACCTATCACAAGGCCATGTACAGATAAAGCAATTATATAGCCATATTTTAAGGCATACATATATTACATCGTATGCCAAGAGTGAGATTCGTGCCGAGGGCCGAATTCTATCAAAATCCCAAGTTTTGGCCCTCAGGTGGGCGGACAGGTGGGTGCATCCACCCACCTGAGTGACCCACCCATGTGAATTACTTAGTTATTTAAGAAGTATATATAACATTTATGATTTTCTTTTCTTTTCTCATTTATGACACTCGGACGTTGGTGAGAAGAGTAAAGAGGAGAGAGAAAAGAACGGAAAGAAGAGGAGAAGAGAAGGAAGAGGAAGAAGAGATGGATTTCAACGGCGCCGAGGCTTGATCTTTATCATTCCGACACCGGAAGAGTGATCTCCAACACTAGATCTACGTTTAGAGGTGAGTAAAGGTTGGGTTCCTTAAACTTTCACCATACCCAAGTAAAACCCTTGATTTGGATAGGGTTTCTTGAGATCTTGTGAATCCCCCTTGAGATGATGAATCTAAGGTTTAATAGATGATCTATATGTTGATTTTGAAGGATTTGAAGAAGTATTTACAAGGTTGGAGAAGCATTGTTGATTTGAAGTGATTTTGGGGTTTTGAAGGTGTTCTTGAGCAAAGAAGGTAAGATGGCTTCCCATTCCTGAAATCTAACCTAGATCTAGGTTAGAACCATCTTATGAGACCTTGAATGTGTGAAGAATGGGTTTGGAAAAGCCCCATTTTGATCCCCAAAGGTTGGAGGAAGTTTGGGAAGAAACAGCAGTTTCTCGCCAAGATCGGCGGCAGGTAGGGCCCTCGGGCCCAATAGATGGGTCAGATCGGCAGGCCGACCGGTGGGTTGACCTACCCACTAGTCCAGACTGGTGGGTCTAACCGGTGGGTGAGACAGGTGGGTTGTCTGACCCACCCGAGAGGCTCTGAGTGTGATTTTACGTCTGATTGGACCCAAATCGGATGTGTGACCTTGTTTTAGGATTCTAAACATGATCTTGTCATTGGATCGTGTTAATATTGATTCTAAAATGGTGAAATACTAACCCCGCTCACTCATTATAGGTTCACCAAATCCTACGCTTCTCGCACCGGATCTCACCCGTACCGAGCGTGAGTCCTTGTACACTACAGGTAAGTGGGGAGAGGACGTTTGGCCTTGTTTCATGGCATTGTTTGGCATTCATTTAATCGTATCTAGTCTAGCCATGTCACCATGAAAATGCTATGTAGATTAGTCATCCTCACATGGTTATGCATGGGTGTTGTGTTTATTTTCTAAATGTCAAGTGATAATATGCTTCTGTGATGAGTGTGGACATCATTGTGCATGATGCATTAATAGACTAGATGCCGTAGTCGGCTTGAAAACGAGTGCATTGGTGCCCCGTGGTATAGGATGCGGTGGTACTATGCAATCGTACTATTGTCATATAGGAGCATGCGGTTTAGGATTATCATCTACCCGTGCTACGACCCTTCCCAGCAAGGGTTAAGGTGTTGGGTTACCATTTGGGGGGAAGCAGTGGTCGCGGTTGTCGGGTCACTGTGGCGGTTAGACATTACGCCTGGCTGGTCATTAGGACAGTCGGCAACCCCGGTGGTATATTCAAGAGGGCCAATCGTACTGCTTTTAAATTGCTGGAGTCAGCACCTTTAATTTTCAGTCATTTACTTTATGTTGAGAGCCGGTGGTCGGCATGTTTTTATTTTACAAGTACTCACGGTGGGCCTTCTCCGATAGCCCTATGGGTGTATCGCGGGATAGAGTTCGCGGCTCGTACCCGGAGTATACGCACACGGTGGTTGTAGTAGCACTAAACCAAAGACTTAGTAATGTTGCTTAGGTGGATGTGATTTAAAATGTATTGCATAGCATATAGTGCATATGGTTGTGATTTGTTGTGTGGACTGCTATGTGGTCCATCTTTCCACTTACTAAGCTAGTGAGCTCATTCCATGTGTGCACCTCTTTTAGATGATTTTGCAGGTCATCAACCAGATGAGCACGGGGTGGGTTCCATAGTTGAGTTCCCTGAGGAGGATTGGTGGGTCCCTGAGGAGTTAGAGCACGGCATTGATTGCTCGTGCGAGAGTTATGCTGTGGGACCGCAGTTTTGATACCCAGCTGAGCTCCACTTTTGATGCCAAGCTGAGCTCTACCTTGTGATGCCGAGCTGGGCTCAACCTTTGATACCGAACTGAGCCCTAAGCTTCGATACCAAGCCGAGCTGTACACTCTGATTTTTTATGATACTTTTGTGTACTTGATATGTGAATTGTACTCTTATTGTGTAAATATCATGCCATCGGGCCCACATGTACTTAACTATTGTATTACAATTCGAGTATCAAGTATTATGGGAATTCACAGGTAAACCAAGTCTTTCGCTGAACTGATGAGCACTTTCTTAGTTGTGTGTATGCTGTGGTGGAATACTGTATCAGATGATCCTGGCAGGTTTGGGTTAACCGTGTTAACCCGGTCACTGGCCCAATTTTACGTGAATGGGGTGTGACAGGCGAGCCCAACCGACAGGCCAATCGGCTGGCTGACCTGCCCGTCGGTCATGACCGGTGGGTCTGACAAGTGGGTCATGACAGGTGGGTTGTCCGACCCACCCGAGAGGCTCCTAATGTGATTTTTACGTCCGAACGGACCCAAAACGGACGTGCGACCTTCTTTTAGGATTCTAAATATGATTTTGTCATTGGGTCGTGTTAATTTTGATCCCAAAATGGTGAAATGCTAACCCCATTCACTTATGTTAGGTTCACCAACACGTACGCTTCTCGCACTGGATCTCACCAGTACCGAGCGTGAGTCCTTGTATAGTACAGGTAAGTGGGGAGAGGACGTTTGGCCTTATGATAAGGCTTGTTTGGCATTCATTTAATTGTATCTAGACCAGTCATGTCATCATATGAATTATGTGTAACTTAGCCATCCTCATATTATCATGACTTGTGTGTTGTGGTTATTTTCTTAATGTCAAATGAGGATGTGAATATGTGATGAATGAGGACATCATTGTGCATAATGTATTAGTAGACTAGATGCTGTAGTTGGCTTGGAAAAGAGTGCATTGGTGGCCTGTGGAATGGGACGCAGAGGCACTATGCAATCGTACTATGTCATATAGGAGCATGCGGTGTAGGATTATCATCTTCCCGTGCTACGACCCTTCCCAACAGGGGTTGAGGTGTTGGGTTACCATTTGGGGGGAAGCAGTGGTCGTAGTTGTCGGGTCACTGTGGTGGTTAGACATACGCTCGGCTGGTCATTAGGATAGTCGACAACCCCGGTGTTATATTCAAGAGGGCCAATCGTACTGCTTTTAAATTGCTGGAGTCAACACCTTTAATTTCTGTCATTTATTTTATGTTGAGAGCTGGTGGTCGGCATGTTTTTACTTTTTCGAGTACTCACGGTGGGCCTTCTTTGACAGCCCTATGGGCGTATCGTGGGATGGAGTTCACTGCTCGTACCCGGAGTATATGCGTACTGTGGTTGTAGTAGCACTAAACCAAGGACTTAGTAATGTTGTTTAGGTGGATGTGATTAAAAATGAATTGCATAGCATATAGAGCATATGGTTGTGATTTGTTGTGTGGACTACTATGTGGTCCTTCTTTTCACTTACTGAGCTAGTGAGCTCATCCCACGTGTGCACTCCTTTTAGATGATTTTGCAGGTCATCATCCTGAAGAGCATGGGTCAGGCCCCACAGTTGAATTCCCGGAAGAGGATTAGTGGGTCCCCGAGGAATTAGAGCACGGCACGGATTGCTCGTGCGAGAGCTGTGCTACGGGACCGTAGTTCTGATACCAAGCTGAGCTCTACCTTCTGATACCGAGCTAGGCTCTACCTCCTGATACTGAGTTGAGCCTTGCTTTGATACCGAGCTGAGCTCTACCTCTTGATACCGAGCTGAGCCCCACTTCTAATACCGAGCTGAGCTGACTCTCTGATTTTTGATGATTCCTTTTGTGTACTTGATATGTAAATTGTATTCTTTTGTGTAAATATCACGCTTGCGGGCCCACATGTACTTAACTATGTAATTACAATTTGGGTATCAAGTATAATGGGAATATTTACAGGTAAACTAAGTCTTTCGCTGAACTGTTGAACACTTTCTTAGTTGTATGTGTGCTGTGGTGGGATACTGTATCAGATGATCCTGGCAAGTTTGGGTTAACCGGTGTTAACCCGGTCACTGGCCCAGTTCTGTGTGAACGGGGTGTGACAGGAGGAGTCAGAACTCATCTTCTTAACTCTAAGAACTCTGCTCAAAGATATCCTGACGTCAATAGGTACATTGGAGCTAAAAGCAAAACCACTCTTATCCAAATTAATAGTTAACCCTGACAGGTCAGCAAAAAGGTCTAAAATGCATTGAATAGTGGAAATATCTTCATGTGAAGCTCTGCAGAAGATGAAAGTATCATCAGCATAAAAATAGATGAGATATTTCAAGAGCATATATGGAAGTTTTGATTCCCTTAAACAGGTTGAGGTCTCTATAGGTAGTAAGAAGGCGGGAAAGACCTTCCATGGCCACGATGAATAAGAAAGGGCTCAAGTGGCATCCTTGTTTGATTCCTCTCGAGGGTTCAAAGAAATCAAAAGCATCGCCTTTTAGTTTGATGGAGAAGGAAGAGGACCTAACTAGGTAGCTAATAAGATCACACCATCTTTCACCAAAGCCTAGATACTCAAAAGTAGCTCTCAAGTACCCCCATTCAAGTTTATCGTAGGCTTTGGCCATGTCAAGTTTTATGGCCACAAAACCAGTCTTACCTTTTTTTCATCAAAGAGAGTGGAAGATTTCTTGGGCAATGATGATGTTGTCAAAGATTTGCCTACCAGGGACAAAGGCTGCTTCGAATGGAGAAATGAACTCATGGAGATGTTTTTTTAGCTTAGTAGCCAAAATTTTTGCAACAATCTTATGAGTGACATTACAAAGGCTAATAGGTTGAAATTCATCAACATAAGTAGCATGGTATTTTTGGGGAACTAAAAAGACAAGGGTATGGTTGACACCACGGGGAAGATGTACATCTCTGAAAAAGGATGTCACAAAATTGCAAATGTCAACATTGTGCATGTTCCAAAATTTCTGAAAGAAAATAGCTTGGAATCCATCAGAGCTGGGTGCTTTGTAGGGACCAATATAGAAAAGAGAGTTGCGAATCTCATCAAAAGATGGGATCTGAGACAAAGGGTTGTGATCAAAGTTGCTAATGGGGGGAAGAGGGGTTCAAGAAAGGATGGATCAAGTGCGCTGGAATTGGTGAATAGATTGGAGAGGAAGAGGGCAAACTCTTTGGCAATAAGACAAGGGTCATTGACCCTTTCCCCTGAAGAAGAGACAATGGAGTCAATATTTCTCCTTTGGGTGTTGACTTTGGTGACAGTGTGGTAGAACTTAGTGTTCCAATCCCCTTCATTGATGTAGCTGTGTCTTGATTTTTGAAACAAAAATTTCTCTTCAGCATCCAAAATCCATTCCAAGTTGGAGGATAATTTTTCCAGCTCATTTGTAGGTGGGTCATGTTGGTTCTCTAGATTGAGCAATTTGTTGAAATATGAAGCCTTGAGGTTATCAATATGTCCAAAGACAATGGAATTCCACTTAGCCAACAATCTGCTTAAGCAATTGATTTTGGTCATAAGGTTTTCTTGACCAATAGAATACACTTTTCACGACAGAAAGGGATGAAGTATGGGTGGGAGAACCAGGCATGCTGATAATGGAATAGTTTCTTTAATTTTTTCCTCAGACAAGATGTATGGAGAATTATAGGGCTATGGTTAGATCCAATAGATGAGAGTTTGGACAGATGAGCATTGGGAAATTGGGAAAACCAAGAGATTGTGGCAAAGGAACGGTCCAGGCATTCTTTTATTAGATGTGGTGGTTTTTGCCTATTGGTCCAAGTGAATGGGTTCCCGTGCATTTTTATCTCCTTAAAATAGAAAGAGGATAGAAGAGACTGTAGAGTTACAAAGGATGGGGAAGCTTTAAAGGGGTTGCCACCAAATTTGTCAGATTGGGATAAGGTTTCATTGAAATCACCTATAATCACATATGGCAAAGATAATGGTGTTCGCAAAGAAATTAATTCAAGCCAATAGTTATTTCTGGTATGAGGTTGGGGTGATGCATAAAGGCATACATGCAACCAGTCCCAAGAATTCTCGTGGGAAGGACCAATTTCCATAAAGATGAAGAAAGAACCATAATGAATGTTGGTAACATGAATGAAATCGGAGATAAAGACCCAGAGTCCACCTTTTCTTCCTGAGATCCCCTCACTATTAATGAAATTAGAGGTATTGAAATTCTTCAGGAGATAGAATGGTTTCAGAGAAGCATGATTACTTACTTTTCTCCCACAGAGGAACACAATGTCAGGTTTTTCTTTTTCTAAGTGGTTAGAAAGGCAGTTCTTGTCAGAGGTTTGTTAAGCCCTCTAACATTCCAGCAAAGAATTTTCATTATAACAAACCAAGAGGAAAAGAGTGAGTAGCTCAACAATAGTAGGCCACAAAATAAAAACAAGGGGGTAAGGTTACCAAATATCAAGCACATAGAGAATGAGAAGCAAAGGGGGGGGGGGCACTACAACAAGAAAAGAAACATACCCGGTCCGGTAGAGAAGCATCCCCTCTCTCCCCTTAATGAAATCTCTCTGCCAACCTATTTTGAAATGAAGTGAACAGAGGGATTTATGGTGCTCTTTCTTAGGTGAGAGTTCACAAAACCAAGAGGTAGCTTGATCTATGAGTTCGAAGAACTAGTGAAGAGTTGGGTGAAATAGAGGAAAGAGGCCAAAGGTAATTAAGAACACATTAACAATCAAAAAAGAAATGGGATCCAAGCCACTAGCAGTAATTACACCCTCTTCAAAATTCTCTTTAAGGTAGAAAGCAACTCCAATCATCCGAATTCTCCATCAACATAGTAAAATAGACATAAATGCCTCCAATGGGGACAAGGGAGCCCCATAAGCGACCAGAGACATAAGCCCCCATAGATCAACAAAGGATATAAGCCATTAAAGAAAAACCAAGAACCAAAATTCCCCATCAACTAATCATTAGTACATGCATATTGATAGATTACATTACCCCAAAAAAATTCATAGATCCAATTATGCTTCACTTGGCATGCATAGAAACACTCAAGTCATTGTTGGCCAATATCATCCCCATAGTCCTAGCCAAGAGCACCTGCTCACCTTGTCCACCCTTGTGGGGATACCTCACATGCACACCAATATCGTCCCTTTACCTTTTACTCTTCAATTTTATTGGTGGAAAAATGAAGATTTCAAGTAGTATTAATGAGGTTGGCCTAGGTCGGGCTTAAAGGAGTCGGTTCATATCGGGCTTATAAATGTGTCGGGTTGGTTGTACTGGTCGGGCTAGGTGGCTATACCGTGTACTTCTTATTTATAAATGTGTCAAGCTCAACTAGTTGCACCGTGTACTTCCTATTTATAAATGTGTCGGGCTTGAGTCTCACATGTTTATAATTGGGCCAGTCAAGGTCAGGCCATAAACATGTCAGGTTCGATCGGGCCTATCGATGCGGGCTTGGAATTGATACCCCTACCTATATGCCTTCCCTGGTTGGTTCCCATGTTGATGCAGTGACCCTACCACTTGGTACTGATCGTCAACCCATATTTCTCTAAGCCACTGGTGTAGGGTATGCTAGTATCTTTGTGCTTATATCTCTTCTCCTCATATGAAATGACTTTGCTACCCTCCAATGTATGATGTCCTTTTACCGTATTTCATTTGTGCCCTCCTTTATGCTTATGCTTTGAGATCTCTCTCTTATACTTTTCAGCTTTCTCCATAGACCAATTTTTTGATACTTAAGAGGACAATCCCACACACACACACACACACACACACACAAATGGTTAAGGCCATGTTTGTTTGATGAAGAAAAATACAAAAAGTAAAAAGAAGTGGGAAACTTGTACTTGTTTCCCACAAACTACCGCAAATATGAGTGATAAGTGGGGTGGGAAGCTTACCAGATAAGTTCATTTAATGCAATAATTGTTGTCTGTTGTTGTGGCACTTAAGTTTTCCCGCCCAACTCACTTCTAAAGTCATACTTCATGGAAAAATTGTTTTGTCTCTCTCTCTCTCTCTCTCCTCTCCTCTTCCTATTTCCTTTCTTTCCCATAGAATCCCACCCCCCAAAAATTACATATTCCATTATTTTCTTTCTTTCCCTTTCCATTTCAACCCAACCCACAACATTTGGGACCCACCCTCATAAGTTTTTTTTTTTTCCTGAAGAAATTAAATGTGCATTAAATAAAAATAGGGAGAGTTTCATACACCACATGAATACTACTGTTCATCCTAGCCCATCTGGCTAGATGATGTGCAATCGAAACGTAACATCTATATTTTTTTCTCCAAAATGAAGCCTTGTCCCTTCTCAAAAAATTCTCTAATATCTAATAAAAAAGGAGAAACCTCATGTAATACGCTGACTTGCTATGTGTACCCTACCTATGGACAGGCAAGAGTACAAGATAATGGAAGCCAATGCTGGCTTGGTAGGTAGCAGTGGAATGCCAGGAGGGGAGAAGTGATCCCACATGCTCTTGTTCAGCTTGCCAACATTGCTAGAGGAATCACCAGAAAGTATGGGCAGACAGGTAATTTCCAACTTAACAAAGGCTAGATATAAAAAGGAAGTGTAACAGACCATATGGGGTTGTAATGGCCAAATCAGTGGGTACTAACCGGCCAACGGGTTTTTCCTGGCAGAATACACTTTTCTGGTTTTTGCATTGTGGGCCCCACACCCATGCTATGTAAATTCCATACTACCCCTATGTAGAGAGGCCTACATGAGCCATAAAATGCATGGTTTAATATCAGAAATGCAATGGGGGAAATACTTTATAAATTTTAATTACATATTAGTTATATTTAGGAAATAAATAACTATAAATATATTTAAGGTAAGGCCTAGCCAAATAGATCTTAGGGCTGTTTGGGGTACCTTATAAAAGGGTTGTTAGGGTAGAATTACACCCTAATCGTGGGCTTCTGTTAACAGTAAGAAGAAAAGAAAGGAAAAGAGAAGAAGAAGAAGAAGAAGAAGAAGAAGAAGAAGAAGAAGAAGAGAAGGAAATTAGGAGAGAACTCACCTACCTCAGACTATTGTTGGACAAGTTTGTGTCCAAGCGATTAAACCTACTATTGCATTAAGGTTAGGGAAGTAATTTTACATGAAAAGGGTAGCCAGTGTTAGGTTTTTGGCCAATTAGAGACTGCCATGGAAACCTTGTGTAGGGTATTGCTACCCAATGAGGAAAACTCCACCCCAATGAAGGTTTCAGGGATTCAATTGGTGGGAATTTGTCCCTGTAAACTCTGGAATTTAGGGTTTTTATAATTTTAGCTGTAGTAGGTAAAAATTAGGATGGTAGTAAGGCCAGTTAAATGAAATTCCATTTCATATATTAGGCCAGAATTTTAATAATGGATGGAATTGAGATTTTCAACAGATTTTAATTAAATTCATTATAAAATTCTGTTGCAAACTGAATTGGGCTGAATTCTAATATAAGGAATTCGTCAATGAATGCATTCAACCCAAGTCAGTGGTCGAATTGAAATTATATGGTCCAATTCAGATTCATAGCAAGCTATGAAGTAAAGGGAATTAGGGCAGAATCGAATTCTACAAAAAAAGGGGTAACCTGTGGGACACGACTGGCCAGCCTGTTGTCACCCCTGTATCCCATCGGTTAGGGTTCCAAAAGCTAGTTAGGCTATGCAATAGATCAGTAACCCTTTGAATATATTAGAGTCTTAATATATATAAATATATATATATATATATATATAATTTTTATGGAAAGTATGACCCATGACCATAAGGTTCAATGCTTGGAATTTCATATGGCCATGAGGACTGTAGGTATGGGTGGAACCCATCTACCCGGATGAGAATGTCATTCCATGCCCTATCCATACCATACCCTACCTTCATATGGCACAGGCATGCCAGCACTGGATACCTTCCTGTACCCAATTAGCCTGCTTACCTAAGAATCCTACTCTAGGAGAGTCTACAACACCACATCCAAATGATATAAATAATCGGAATCAGAAGAATTTGCAGAGGATAGTATAAAATCAAGTAAGGTTAATACTCACCCAGTGCATCTATGTGGTACCTAATAATATATGTACAAAACTTTTAGAATTTACTCATAGTATTCCATTATATTACAATAATCTAAGTATCAAAATATATATATACAAAAAGAATTCTTCCACCTGTCAAACCATCAAAAACTGGTCTCCACATCCAACCTAATATATACACAAAAATGAATGATCATAATATCATATCTCAAGAAAACTGTCCACCATAAACACAATCATCGCACTCGCATTCAGGTCTATGACTAAAATCATCAAAATTCAGAGTACATGCCAACTAATCCATAACCATAGCGTCATGCTCAGTACTAGTAGCCTGTAGGTGACTACTCTCCTCATCAATAGATCAAAAGAAAAAAGGGGGGTGAACATTGGTAATGCTTAGTGAGGGGTGGGGTAGACAAAACACACGCATCCATATGCAATGCATACTCCACATATAGAGATGATGCTCATGAATCCATTTATTTAACTATACAAATTTTCCTAGTCATTTACTAAGTCTCATCACCTATGGGTATCATGCTACGCTGGCATTCCCTACCCTGTATGTTGGGCCCTTAGGAATACAAGCTCATTGCAGGCAGGAGCCAGCCGGTCTCGGTCAGAGCCTCGATCCCCGGGTAATCCCTAAAAGGTAACCCCGTATAATAATATTCACCAAGCATACATTACGTCATATCCTGTCTCTCATCCATCTCTGGTACAGTATGTCATTCCACTCACAGTGCACTACTGATCAGGCAGCTATATATCTCGAGATTAGTCTGTACCTAACCCCCTATGGACAAGAGGTGTAGCACTTAGGGTTATGATACCTAGCCTAGCATATTACATGATGCACAACCAGTCAATCAAATCACATATGCAAACATGGGCACCTGCTCATGACCCACCTTACTTGTCCTACCTTTTATGTTTCTCATGCCATCCATTCCAATATAATAGAGCCATAACATAATTAAATGAAGGTAAATGCATATACACATGCACGAACAATTAAATGCATGAGCAACAGATAATAAACACACAAAAAGAAGTAAGATAGAAGGGCACCCACTCATCTTGACAATCTGAATCAGTTTTCACTTTTCCAGGTGCTGAACTTTTTCCCTCACAGTTAATTGGAATTGCTAAAATCAAAATTATACATACATCTATAAATTTAGATTCTAGAGCTCAAGCACACACACCTTAATATAGTCTTTTATTCTCATATAAGCCCTGTAGGTCCCCTCTCAGACCCACACATTACTATCAAAATCTGAGGGCAAAAATGGTCTTTGGAAGCTTGATCAGCTAGAGACCCTGGCCCGACTGACCGGTCGGATGTCTCCCATCTATCGTGCCTTTTCTACAAAATTTCAATTCTATCAATTTTTTTGCAGAGTTTTGCCTCTGTTCTTGTACTATATTTTCACAATAGTGAACATAACTTCAATTTCACCATTTTCTTTGCCCATTATTCACTTATTTTTAATCAATTAACTATAATTATTCATTTCAGCAAAAATTCCAGTTTCTACCTCATATTCACATGATTCCATCCACAAGTATGAAACAAGATCAGTTTTTCATGATCAGTCCTCAATCTGAGGTTGCATGTAGGCATTTAATCATAATTCTTACTTTGCATGTAAGAGATTGGACCTCAATTACTTTGCATGCACCATTAGAGACTTTAGAGAACATAATTCAGAGAGATTTCATTTCTTCTCTAAGTAATTTACTGTTTTGGAGACTTTAAGTGAAAATTTACATGCTACTACCTCAATCGGCCATGGTATATGTGCATTATTACACATTTTCAAACCAGTTCTTCAAATCTGAAAATCAAATTTTATATGATAGGGATTCCTGCAGAATTTTTTTCCTGAATTCCTTCCATGCTACATAATCAGTTCATTCCCTTTTTCCATTTTCTGAAATCATTTCTTGTTACAGATTAACATGGGTGAGAAAGTGACTTACCTCGTAGCTGAATCCTCTAACAATAAACTAAGAGCAGTAATCTTTACTTGGATGTCCCTCTCTTCCCTTCTCTTCTTCTTTCTTCATTCTTTCTCTTGCTGTTCAAGTGATTTGTGTGAAGAAAAGTGAAGTAGTGGTCGGTGGTTGCTCTTATATAGCCCCACTAACACTATAATATATATATATATATATGTAATTACATAATTACAACTAATTATTTTCTCATAATTAAATTAATTTTATGATTTTATTAATTAACTCATTTAATCATGTCAAACACATGGGAATAAGTCCACGTGTCAAATTTCCAAGAGTGGGACCCATTTCAGCCAATTCTGGCCATTCTATTCCTGTCATGTCCAGAACTCTCTAGCTAGTTGAGCCAGACTTGCTACCCTTTGAGTCTGTCGTATGCCCTATCAAATCCAATCTATCTTAAGGGTTAGTAATCACCTATTGGCCCACTTTGCTTGCTGATTCTTCCGACATTGTTGGCAAGAGGCACAGGTACATGTTGGGTCATCCTTCCCCTCATGGCATTCCATTGCTGCCAGTCAAGCTAGTGTTGGCTTCTCCAACCTGCTACTCTTGCATATTCACAGTCAATGTAAAGACGTGAGATTTGGGGTGTTACAGAGAACCTATTGTCACACCCCGCCTCCACTCACCTGAAGGCTGGTGACATGGACACGCACATATGTCCACCGTCCATCCAGGATCCACGATGCAGTACTTGAAGTTCATAAGATTATGAAATGAATTCTAAAATCACATACTTATAATATAAACAAAATATATATCAACTGGTGATTTCTATTGATATTTACCATATTTACACAAAAAGAATGTTTTCACATCTTAATTATAATTATAGTTATGCCCCCATAGGGCTACATCTGTTAAGTACAAAAAGAATAAAAAATAGAAGATGATACTTCCATCCTCAGAGTGCTCCAAATGCACAATCATCGCACACGCATCCATCCTCAGCGCAACTAGCTCCTCATCCCAGAGGTCACCTCCGTAGAGAGCCGGGACCTCGATTACAGTTTCCAAAGGATTTCCTGAATCAACATCTAAAGAGGGGCAACAACAGGGGGTGAGCTTCCACGAAGCCCAGTGAGGGTAACACACACAAGCAATCATGACAATCCAAGAAAATGCAACAGTATGAATATTCATGCCCGACCACATCAGTATGAATGCAATTATGTGAGTGCAATGACATGATCCATTTATTATCAAGCAATTCTAAGCAATATTTTCTAAGTCCAAAGGGGGTATAAGTGCTACTGCAACGTAGGCATTATCCCCAGTCATGAATGTTCGTTATCAATCCCCAGGGATACTAGCTAGTTGTGAGTCAGGAGCGTGCCGGTTCCAGAACCCCATCATTACCTGGCAAACCCCTATTAATAACCCTCCCATGATACCACTATATCGAATCCAACATCGCATGTAGGGTATACCTGTCACCAAATCAAACATCGCATGAGGGTCTGTCACGATGCTGGCATCTTCGCACCTCAGTCACTGGAAATCATCCCCAACCACGGACCTTCGGATGAGAGGATTAGCCAATACGTAAACCCCTATTGGCAAGGGTTGTAGCACCAGGGTGGTTATCCTAGCCCAATGCATTCTAATATGCCACAACACAATTCAATCACACTCACACACTCGCACACACCTTGAGCATGCAGTGCTGCCGGCACCAACCATTGGCCACCCTGCACCCCAGTCACACACACAAACACACACACACACACCCTGAGCATGCAGTGCCGCTGGCACCAACCGTTGGCCATAATGCACCCCAGTCACACACCCACATGCACACATGCACCCTGAGCATGCAGTGTCGCCGACACCAACCGTTGGCCACCCTGCACCCCAGTCACACACCCACACGCACACATGCACCTTGAGCATGCAGTGCTGCCGGCACCAACCGTCGGCCACCCTGCACCCCAGTCACACACACACACGCACACATGCACAATCATAATCCACATTCTCATGCCACATCAGCACCATATATAAGGAATAATATAATAATATCCAAATGATAAAATTCATTCACATATGCATTATGATGCTAGCATTCCATAAAACACACACAAAATCCCCTCACCTCGTGTTCTAGATGGCGGTAGATAGTTGATGGTTTTGTGTTGCATGCCCCCGTCACTTCTCGGTTCCACTCCTAGGATACATAGTGTTTTTAGGTTGTTCGGTTATTCATAGAGGAGTGGGACACTAAGACTCGTGCCCCAATTAAAAGGATTAAACATTAACTTTAAAATGGTTCACCGATGGATAGTTCCTGCCTTCACCGGATGTTCCTGCCTTCACCGGCTAGCTGGTGACCATCCGTCAGTGAAGGTAAAATTGTTGTTTTCTTGGCCAGATCAGCCCTATTGGCCCTGTGGCCCCTGTGTATGGTGGTGGAAATACGTATTTTTCAGTGGGGTGTCATTTCCCAACTCCATTCCCCTTTCTCCTTCTTTTGTATAGTTTACAAATTGGGTTTTGTGATTTTAGGGTTGGTTTTTCATGTAGGGTATCCTCACACACTTCACTTAGCTTAGGTTTAGTGAAATTAGTGAGTGGATCAACATAGGGTTTCGAGATACACCCAATTTCCTCAATACACAAGTCTAGGTTAGGATACAATGGGGAAGACTTAGGTTGATCTCATGGAATGGTCATTAATGGCTTATGAGATCACTCTCACACACCATACCTAGGTTTAAAATCCTAGGGTTTTGGGTAGGGATTTCATAGGGATTTGTCCTTAGACCCAAAGTTGAGTGAACAACCTTGCCAATGTAGGTCTCTTACTCTAATTTCCCTCTCCCATTATGTAGTATTTATGGTTGGGTAGGTGGAATTTGGTTGGGTCTCCATTACTCCCAATAAAGAGTGAAATGGGAAGGAGAGAGAGAGATAGATAGAGATTTATGTGTGTGTGTGGAGAGATGAGCATACGGGCTTACCTCAAGAATGGAGCCCTAGCCTTCCTCCTTCCTTCCTCTCCTTCTCCTTCTTCTTCTTCTTCTTTCTCCCTTTCCTTCTTTCTATTTTGGTAGGAGAAGAAATGTATGGTAAGAGCCCTATTTATAGCCACTTAAGTCCCACTAAAGGCTGTTTGGGGAATTAATGGGTTTTTACCCAATACCGGGTTATTCCATTATTCGGCACTAACGGGCCCACCTTAGGGTGTTCGGATATGTTCATCTATTCCCCAATAGGTTGTACCAACTATTGGGGGTGGTTTGATGTGCACGGGTGCGAAGATCTGGGTCCCACGGAAAATTAACCTGTTTTCGGCCAGTATTCTCACTGGAGGGTGTTCACTGGTGGATGCTCCATCCACCGGTGACCATCAGTCGGTGAAGGCTGAACTGGTCACTTTGTATGGCAATTTCTCCTCTGTTTGAGTGGGGCCTTCTCCATGGTTTCTAGTGTGTGTGAGGTTCAACTGACCTTTCCCTTCGGGTCCGGAATCCTTTCCAATTACTTAAGCATGGGTAGCAGGTGCAAGTGGGGTCGCCCTTCCTTCCTCGGCAAAAGAAGGATGCAACCTAGTGTTCACTGGTACTGGTGTCCTCCGGCGTCGCACATGAACATTAGATAGGAAGTTTTAGGGTTCGGTTATAACATTCCCCCCTCCTTATAAGAAATTTCGTCCCCGAAATTTGACGTACCTGGTGATCCAAACAACTGAGGATATTTCTTCTTCATTTCCTCCTCACGTTCCCAAGACGCTTCTTGTCTGGAGTGATTCCTCCACTTGACTAGTACATAAGAAATAGTCCGATTGCAGAAAATGTGGTCTCTCCGGTCAATGATTTCTTCTGGCTGTTCTACATACTTCCAATCAGCGTCAAGTTCCAAGGGTACATGTGTCAAAATATGAGCTGGATCGGAAACATACTTCTTGAGCATGGAAACATGAAACACATTATGAGCTCCTTCTAATTCGGGTGGCGTAGCGACCTGGTAAGCTACTGTTCCGACTTGACCCAATATTTCATAAGCTCCCATGTATCAAGGACTTAGCTTTCCCTTCTTGCCAAACCTCTTCACTCCTCTCATTGGGGATACTTTTAGAAAAATTTTATCGCCCACCTCAAACTCTAGGTGCTTCCGTCTGACATTTGCATAGTTTTTCTGTCTTGATTGAGCCGCCTTAATTCTCTCCCTGATTACATCCACTTTCTCACAAGTGGCTTGGATCAGTTTCAGGCCTAGGATCCTCCTTTCTCCAATTTCATCCCAATACAAAGGTGTTCTGCATTTCTTACCATACTGGGCTTCATAAGGTGCCATGCCTATAGTAGCCTGGTAGCTATTGTTGTAGGAGAACTCTATGAGTGACCAGTGCTCATCCCAGCTATAGCTCATATCCAATACACAAGCCCGCAACATATCCTCTAGGGTCTGTATAGTCCTCTCTGATTGCCCATCTATCTGTGGATGGAATGCTGTACTGAAATTTAGTTGCATCCCCATTGTTTTCTGTAGACATTTCCAAAAGTTAGAGGTGAATTTGGTATCATGGTCGGAGACAATGCTTGCCGGTACACCGTGTAATCGGGCAATATTGTCAACATACAGTTGAGCCAAATTTTCCATGGAGTAAGTAATTCTCATAGGGATGAAGTGGGCCACCTTGGTCAATCGGTCTACAATTACCTAGATTGTGTCATTCTCTTTCTGAGTACGCGGCAATCCTGTGACAAAATCCATGGTAATGTTTTCCCATTTCCATTCTAGTATGGGTAGGGGTTGTAATAAGCCATGTGGCCTTTGCCTTTTTGCTTTGATCTGTTGACAATTCAAGCATCTGGCTACATGGGTGGCTACGTCAGTTTTCATGCCACACCACCAATAGGACTTCTTCAAATCCTTGTACATTTTTGTACTACCAGGATGGATGGAGTAGGGTGAATTGTGAGCTTCTTTCAATATTAATTCCTTCATCTCTTCATCCTTTGGTATGCAAAGTCTATCTTTGAACTTGAGGATGCCATCTTCAGTCAACTTGAAATTTAAATCTTTTTGTCTTCCTTCTTTGATATCGCTTACTATTTCTGAAGATCCTCATCTAGTACTTGGGAGACTTGGATTTTCTCCACTAACGATGGTTGTATCATAAGTGCGGCCAAGGTCACTGTCGCCTCATTCGTTAGTAGTTCCAAATCCATTCTTCTAGCTTCCTCAATCAACTGTTCATTCATAGTCAAGGCTGCTAGGGATAGAGTCTGAGACTTCCTGCTCAATGCATCAGCCACTACGTTGGCCTTCCCTGGATGGTAATGGATGGTATAGTCATAATCCTTCATCAGTTCCAACCATCTTATTTGTCTCATATTCAGCTCCTTTTGGGTGAAAAAGTATTTCAAACTCTTATGATCGCTGTAGATCTCACTCTTTTCCCCATATAAATAATGCCGCCAAATCTTTAAAGAAAAAATGACCGCTGCTAACTTCAAGTCATGAGTGGGGTAATTCTTTTCATAGTCCTTCAGTTGTCGAGATGCATATGCTACAACCTTGCCATTTTGCATCAACACACAGCCTAAGCCCAACTTGGATGCATCATTATATACTACCATTCCAGCGTTGCCTTCTGGAATAGTGAGTACTGGAGCTGTTATTAATTTTTGCTTCAATTCCTAGAAACTTTCTTCACATTCCTTAGACCATTCAAGTTTCACTCCCTTCCGTGTTAGTTGAGTCATAGGTCCAAAAATGTGTGAGAAATTTTCAATGAACCTTCTGTAGTACCCTACTAACCCCAGGAAACTACGAATTTCACCTACATTCTTAGGTGCCTCCCATTCTACCACAGCCTTTACCTTTCCAGGATCAACTTCAATGCCCTTCTCTGAGACAATATGCCCTAAGAAATGCACTTGTGTAAGCCAAAACTCACATTTACTGAATTTTGCATACAACTGCTTCTCTCCCAATCTCTGAAGGGAAAATCTCAAATGGGTAGCATGTTCCTCCCGGCTCTTCGAATAGATCAAAATGTCATCGATGAACACGATGACAAAGTTGTCTAACATATCGTGGAATACTCTATTCATCAACTCCATGAACATTGCGGGGGCATTGGTTAGTCCAAATGGCATAACTAGGAACTCATAGTGTCCATAACGAGTCCTGAAAGCTGTCTTCCTGATGTCACCCTCTCTGATCTTTAGTTGATGATAACCAGATCTAAGGTCAATTTTGAAGAACGTGGTTGCACCTTGCAATTGATCAAAGAGATCATCGATTCTAGGCAACGGATACCTATTCTTCATAGTTAGCTTATTGAGTTCCCTATAGTCTATGCACATTCTCATACTCCCATCCTTCTTCCTAACAAAGAGTACCGGTGCTCCCCATGGGGACAACTAGGTCGGATGAACCCTTTCTCCAATAAATCTTGTAATTGTTCCTTTAAATCCTTCAGTTCTGAAAGTTCCATCCTATATGGAGCTTTTGATATAGGTGCTACCCCAGGGATCAGATCAATAGTGAATTCAGTCTCTCGGTCCGGGGGTAGTCTAGGTAAGTCATCAGGAAAGATGTCTAAAAATTCTCTCACTACTTCTATTTCCTCCACCGACTTACTCTCCTCAGTTGTGTCAATCACAGATGCCAAACAAGCCTCACATCCTTGCGCTAGTAATCTTCTCACTTCAAGTGCAGATATCACTAGTTTCTTGGACTTCTTGACTTTTCTCCCTTTGTAAACAAACTCACCTCCTTCTCAAAGTATGAATACAATTTTCTTCTCAGCACATAAAACACATGCCCTATAGGCGGATAACCAATCCATACCTAAGATAACATCGAAGTCACACATCTCTAATTTAATCAAATGGACAGTCATGTCCCATCCACAGACTTAAATAGGACACGGCTCATAAATCTCCTCTAATCCTACCC
The DNA here is from genome assembly GCF_013358625.1 of Macadamia integrifolia. NCBI lineage: Eukaryota > Viridiplantae > Streptophyta > Magnoliopsida > Proteales > Proteaceae > Macadamia > Macadamia integrifolia. Next base: position 493,642 of record NW_024870526.1, on the reverse strand, counting down.
CACTCCCAGTTGGTGTGCTAACTACTAACTTGTGTGTTAACATTTTTGGCTTGATATTCATCTTAGCGGAAAAAGTGGGGGATACAAATGAATGTGATGCACCAGTATCAAACAAAACATATGCAGGGGTCATCGATATCAACAAGGTACCTGTGACCACTCCAGGCGATGCCTCCGCTTCCTCAGTAGTCAGTGCAAACACTTTCCCTTGCAGTCTAGCTCCCTGTGGTGCCTGAGCTGGATGGGTGGCAGATAATGGCTGCACTGATCTGGTTGGTCTTATATAGGGGTCAGCCGGTCTCCTCTATGAGCAATTCTTTGCAAAGTGACCCATTTGCTGACAGACAAAACACCTTAAGGGGACCGTTTGAGACTGTGCTACCATGGGTCTAGGTGGTGGTGGTACTTGTCCTATTTTTGGTCTTCTATACTGACCTGAGGCTACACTCGAATATGTACCCTTACCAAACCTGCTAGGTGCCACTATCCTCTTCCCTTGGATGGCATGATAGTTCTCTCTTTGTTTATCCTCAATGGATTTGGCAACCTGAACCACCTGGGCATAACTGTGGAGGTACTGAGCCACTAACACAGCCCCTATAGCAGGTCTTAACCCTTTCTCAAATCTCTTCGCCTTTGCCTGATCCCCCTTCAAATGCTCCGGTGTGAAGAAGAACAACTTCTCAAAATCTTGTTGATATTCCAATACAGAGTTGGACCCTTATTTCAACTCCATGAATTTTGTTTCCTTCCTCTCCCTCACACTGTCTGGGAAGTAGTTGTTGTAGAATGCCACTTTAAAGTGTTCCCATGTGAGGTTAGGCTGTAGGGCCACTAGGATGGGTTCAGTGGACTTCCACCATACATTTGCCTCATTTTGTAGTTGGTAGTCGGCACACATCAGTTTCTGTTCTTCAGTGAGGGTCATTACCTTAAATGCCTTTTTGATTCCCTCTACCCATTTGGTGGGTGCCAAAGGGTCCTGCGCAATCCCACCAAAGTAGGGAGGCCTAAACTTCTGGAATGTTTCCATCACTTTCACATTGTTTATAGGTATAGGCAGTATGGCTTGGCTCTATGGTGTCATTTGCCCCTGTGTTAGTGGTACATCAGGTCGTGGGGCATAATATACATTGGAGCCCTCTGGGTGGGTTATGTGGTGAGCCATTGGTGCTGGGACTTGTTGTGCCTGGGGGATAGTGGTAGGAGCAACGGTAGGTACTGGCTGTGTCTGGAGTGGAACAACCTGTGCCTCTCGAGTCTGAAACACAGTACTGATCTGTGCATTTAGACTTGTCATAAACTCCAGTTGTTGCTGTTGCAACCCTTGCATCATCACATTTTGTTGTTGTTGTAATCCTTACAACATGTTGCCCATAATTGACACTACATCCTGGGCGAAAAGTATAGGTGGGGCAGGAGGGGCTCCCTGTGCTGTGGTATCGGCCACCTCTTCCCTACTTGGTTCCGAAGTCGGTGGTTGACCCATAGTAGATGTAGTAGTACGGCGTGGTCGTTTAGGCGGCTGTCCCACCTGTGTTTAGGATTTTCTAGGAGCCATGTGAACCTTCCTGTATAAGAGGTAACATAGGCAACTTAGTACAACTGAGTATGCATATTCAAGTCCTTATATGTACTAGGTTCAGACACCCACATCCTCCATATCCACTCATTGAGGGAAGGAAAATATGTAAAATGGACCCACACATATAAAGAAAAGAAAATAAATTCTCACCTTTTTACCTTCACTAGTGGATGCTCACCGGTGGATGGATCCGCAAGGTCTGAAAAATCACTTAAAGTGTTCACCGGTGGATGGTAATTGTTTCACCAGCCAGCTGGTGAACACTTTTACTGTCTTTTAAAAGGGCTGGCCGAGAACTCCCATTTTCACCATAACCTCTTCCTTTTCTTGCCAAGAACGACCGGAGAGCTCTCGCAAGGTTGGAAGAACATCATCCGGTGACTTTTGCCGCCAATCCACGCCACATTTCTCGCAAGAGGTAAGGTTTTCCTCCCATTTTTGCTAGATTTTCCATTTTCCCTAAATTTTCTTCTCTGTGAAACCCTAACTAGTGATTTATGTGAAATTTCTTGTATTCTTTCCAAATGTGCCTTTCCTTTTGTACACACTTAGTTGGATATGTATATTTTTTGTGTTTGTATGCAGTCATGAGTTCTAGAAGAGACACACGTAGTCGAAATGCTACGAGGCAAATTCCAGCTCCTCCATAACCTAACTTTGATAGATTTTGGTTTAGCTCTGCGGAGAGTGCGCAGAAATGGGGGGTGTTTGGAAGTAAACTTGTGGATTCCGGGAAGGCAATATTGCATGGTCAGATGCCTTCCTTTGGTATAGCGAGGCGGTTCTAGGCACTGGGTCAGTCACTGCTGTTAAACCCAGGGGACAGACGTTATCCTCGCTTGGTCCAAATGTTATTTTGCAATCTGAGGGGCGAGGAAGTAGGGGAGAATGATTAACGTCTCACGCGCCGAGTTATGGGAGTAGACCTCTCCTTCACCACAGCCGAGTTTGGTGCTATTACTGGGATTTCAAGCCCCAGGGAGAGTGTATATTGTGCTCCCAAGACTAGAAGGGGAGCCTTCATGACCCAAGATAGTTTAGATGAGATGTGTCGGCAGTTGACTGGAACCACTAGTGGATGGGCTAGGTTCAGTCGCTTCAGGACCACGCCCAAGCTGCTTTGTAGGGTAGTTCAGTTAAACATATTACCAGCTGGAGGTCATTTTAATGAAGTTTCTCTTCTGCAGGCTAATGTTACCTTATGCTTGTATGTGGGTCTCCAGATCAACCTCCCATACCTATTGATGCGGCATATGGCATACCGGGCCAAGTACCCAAAGGATGGAAATTTACATTACAAAAATCTCCTTACTAGTATTTTTGTACACTTTGGGGTCCCCTATGCTGACGAGCCTACAGATGGAGCCAAGAGGTATCCTTTCGATTTACACTCCTTAGTGAAGATGAATGTTGACCCTAATGATGGTAGTGATGCTGAGGGGGTGTCGGTAATGGTCCCTGTAGGAGGTGACCAGGATATGGATATGGAAAACGATGAGGAGGCCGAGGAGGCCGAGGAGGGCGAGGAAGATGGGGAGGATAGTGAAGATGATGGACCTCCATTGCGTCAAGGCCATAGGGTAACTATCCCACCTCCTCCTTACACTTCATCTCAATATACCGGTGGCGCTTCTTCTTCGACCGCACCAAGTGATGCAGTAGGTTGGGATGGGGTGATGCAGGCTATGGAAACAAGTTTTCGGGGTCTGAATACCCATCTGGACAGCATTGATGATAGGGTCAGTCATCTGGAGGTATGGACCCGTAGGTGGGACACTTACTTTGGGCTAGCAGATACGACACCTATTTCTTCGATACCACCCAGTGATCCACCCCAGTAGTAGTTTTTCCTAGGTCCTCCTATCTTTCAATCTTGTTCTTAGGATTGTGATCCTATTATGTTTTATTTGTGCCATTATTGTTATTAACTTGAGAGTTATTCAGTAGGTAGTTATTGTCCATGTAATTTGCTCCTAGTTAAGTCTTGTATTCTCCTCTCTCAAAGTTTTAAGCTGAATTTGTTATTAATGAAATTATCAGTGTTATTGGCTTCTATCTTCGACTTGTCTCCTATGTGTGAACTATGATTTATTTACTTATTTTTAAGCTTTTATTTATAACCTAATCACCAGTAGTCCTAACATTTCATAAGTTTATGACTTAAAGCAGAGTATCGCGCTCTGATACCACTAGTTGTCTCACCCCGCCTCCACTCACCTGAAGGCTGGCGACATGGACACGCACACGTGTCCACCATTCATCCAGGATCCACAATGCAGTACTTTAAGTTCATAAGATTATGAAATGAATTCTAAAATCACATACTTATAATATCAACAAAATATATATCAACTAGTGATTTCTATTGATATTTACCATATTTACACAAAAAGAATGTTTTCACATCTTAATCATAATTATAGTTATACCCCCATAGGGCTACATTTGTTAAGAACAAAAAGAATAAAAAATAGAAGATGATACTCCCATCCTCAGAGTGCTCCAAATGCACAATTATCGCACACGCATCCATCCTCGTGCACAACCAGCTCCTCATCCCAGAGGTCACCTCCGTAGAGAGTTGGGACCTCGATTACAGTTTCCAAATGATTTCCTGAATCAACATCTAAAAAGGGGCAACAATAGGGGGTGAGCTTCCACGTAGCCCAGTGAGGGTAACACACACAAGCAATCATGACAATCCAAGAAAATGCAACAGTATGAATGTTCATGCCCGACCACATCAATATGAATCCAATTATGTGAGTGCAATGACATGATCCATTTATTATCAAGCAATTCTAAGCAACAATTTCTAAGTCCAAAGGGGGTATAAGTGCTACTACAACGTAGGCATTATCCCTAGTCATGAATGTTCGTTATCAGTCCCCAGGGATACTAGCTAGTTGTATGTCAGGAGCGTGCTGATTCCAGAACCACATCGTTACCCGGTAAACTCCTATTAATAATCCTCCCATGATACCACTACATCGAATCCAACATCGCATATAGGGTATACCCATCACCGAATCAAACATCGTGTGAGGGTCTGTCACGACGTTGGCATCTTTGCACCTCAGTCACCAAAAATCATCCCCAACCAAGGACCGTCGGATGAGAGGATTAGCCAATACGTAAACCCTTATTGGTAAGGGTTGTAGCACCAGGGTGGTTATCCTAGCACAATGCATTCTAATATGCCACAACACAATTCAATCACTCTCACACACACCTTGAACATGCAGTGCTGCCGGCACCAACCATTGGCCACCCTGCACCCCAGTCACACACACACACTCACCTTGATCATGCAGTGCCGCTGGCACCAACCGTTGGCCACCCTGCACCCTAGTCACACACACAGACACACACACACACTCCCTAAGCATGCAGTGCTGTTGGAACCAATCGTTGGCCACCCTGCACCCCAGTCACACACCCACATGCACACATGCACCCTGAGCATGCAGTGTCACCAGCACCAACCGTTGGCCACCCTGCACCCCAGTCACACACCAACACGCACACATGCACCCTGAGCATGTAGTGCCGCCGGAACCAATCGTTGGCCACCCTACGCCCCAGTCACACGCACACATGCACCCATGCACAATCATAATCCACATTCTCATGCCACATGAACACCATATATAAGGAATAATATAATAATATACAAAATGATAGAATTCATTCACATATGCATTATGATGCAAGCATTCTATAAAAACGCACAAAATCCCCTCACCTCGTGTTCTAGATGGCGGTAGATAGTTGATGGTTTCATGTTGCGTGTCCCCGTCACTTCTCGGTTCCACTCCTAAGATACATAGTGTTTTTAAGGTTATTCGGTTGTTCATAGAGGAGTGTGACACTAAGACTTGTGCCCCAATTAAAAGGATTAAAAATTAACTTTAAATGGTTCACCGGTGGATGCTCACCGGTGGATGGTCATTCGCCGGTGAGTTCACCGGTGGATGAATCCGAACGGAATGCACATCCTGTAATATTTTCACCGGTGGATGGTTCTTGCCTTCACCGGCTGGCCGGTGACCGTCTACCGGTGAGGGTAAAATTGGGGTTTTCTTGCCCAGATCAGCCCTATTGGCCCTGTGGCCCCTGTGTATGGTGGTGGAAATACGTATTTTTCAGTGGGGTGTCATTTACCAACTCCATTCCCCTTTCTCCTTCTTCTATATAGTTTACAAATTGGGTTTTGTGATTTTAGGGTTGGTTTTTCATGTAGGGTATCCTCACACACTTTACTTAGCTTAGGTTTAGTGAAATTAGTGAGTGGATCAACATAGGGTTTCAAGATACACCCAATTTCCTCAATACACAAGTCTAGGTTAGGATACAATGGGGAAAAATTGGGTTGATCTCATGGAATGGTCATTAATGGCTCATGAGATCACTCTCACACACCATACCTAGGTTTAATTTCATTTTCCCCAACTTAGGATTAGGTTAGGATGTTAGGTCATAGAGGATTTGTTCAAATTCCCAAATCCTAGGGTTTTGGGTAGAGATTTCATAGGGATTTGTCCTTAGACCCAAAGTTGAGTGAATAACCTTGCCAATGTAGGTCTCTTACTCTAATTTCCCTCTCCCGTTATATAGTATTTATGGTTGGGTAGGTGGAATTTGGTTGGGTCTCCATTACTCCCAATAAAGAGTGAAATGGGAAGGAGAGAGAGAGATAGATAGAGATTTATGTGTGTGTGTGGAGAGATGAGCATATGGGCTTACCTCAATAATGGAGCCCTAGCCTTCCTCCTTCCTTCCTCTCCTTCTCCTTCTTCTTCTTCTTCTTCTTTCTCCCTTTCCTTCTTTCTATTTTGGTAGGAGAAGAAATGTATGGTAAGAGCCCTATTTATAGCCACTTAAGTCCCACTAAGGGCTGTTTGGGGAATTAATGGGTTTTTATCCAATACCGGGTTATTCCGTTATTCGGCACTAACGGGCCCACCTAGGGTGTCGGGATATGTTCATCTATTCCCCAATAGGTTGTACCAACTATTGGGGGTGGTTTGATGTGTACGGGTGCAAAGATCCGGGTCCCACGACAAATTAACCCATTTTCGGCCAGTATTCTCACCGGAGGGTGTTCACCAGTGGATGCTCCATCCACCACTGACCATCAGCCGGTGAAAGCTAAACTGGTCACTTTGTATGGCGATTTCTCCTCTATTTGTGTGGGGCCTTTTCTAGGGTTTCTAGTGTGTGTGAGGTTCAACTGACCTTTCCCTTTGGGTCCGGATTCCCTTCCAATTACTTAAGCATGGGTAGCAGGTGCAAGTGGGGTCGCCCTTCCTTCCTCGGCAAAAGACGGATGCAACCCAGTGCTCACTGGTACTGGTGTCCTCCGGCGTCGCACCTGAACATTAAATAGGAAGTTTTAGGGTTCGGGTATAACACCTATCAATAATTCTTTATACAAATACCACTATAGGGGAGGTTTGGAACCAGAATACATAAATGGAAGAATAGACAAATGACCTCTATGGCTAGGAATGGGAATGCCATATTTAATGCAAGTGGGTGGGTGTCGGATTTTGTTATGTATCTGATATTGTAAATATCTCGTGATATAGGAAATTTGAATTGCAGTGTGGAAACCAGCTCAACCCAAAGAAGTGAATTTTCTAGACTTGAACACCAAGGTGAGTGGGTGCTTTGACTTTGTTCATGGAGTGTTTTTAGTTCAATTTTGCCTATAATTCATGCATATGATGTTTTCATATAATCATTACGTGTGTTGATATTGGTTTGTGGACAGGAAACTGAAACAGGTAAGGAAGGTAAGGACACTGATGAGTGCCCAATGTGTGTTGTGTTAATGTGTGTGAAGGATGCTGATTGTGCATCATATAAACATTGTGATTGCTACAACCCCTTGTCAGTAAGAGGATAGGTACTGACTAATCCTGACCGTGGCTGCCTAATCAGCAGTACACTTCCGTGGTATGACGTACTGTGCCTAGAGACGGATAATAGCCAGATACTGTGTATTGTACGCTTGAGTACCCGAGGTTATTAACTTAGGGGTTAGCCGGGGGACCGAGGCTCTGGTCGGGATTGGTTGACTTCTGCTTGCAACTAGCTTGTATTCCTAAGGCCCAACATATATGGTAGGGGATACCACCTATGTTGCGTAGCACTATACCCGTGATTACAAGCTTAGCAATGGACTAGGTGTAGTATAATGTTAAAGGAATCCATGAGCATCATATAAGGTGTGGAGTATGCATTGCATCATTTGTATTGTGTGTGCTTGCTTGCCCCTACCCCCTCACTGAGCTTGACGTGTTCACCCCTCTTATTTTCTTTTCTAGATGGGCTAGTGCTTTGCTGTCTTCCTACTCTGCTTATGAGATAGTGGCCTTGGATCACTTGGTCCATTTTTTAGAGGATTAAGCCGACCCTGGACCTGACTGCGGATGTGACAACTATGCTTATGAAGGCCAGTTCTTTTGAGGAGTAGACACTCTGCTTGAAATTTCCTTTTTGTGTAAATATAAAAATATACTTTCGTGGGGAAATACTCTGATGTACTTAGCACTAATGTATATGGTGACTTCTGGGATACCATGATTTTGTGTAAATGTTCTTTCTGGAAATTGTATATATATCTTATCTGGATAATTGTAATATAATATAACATTTAGTGACACTAGAAAAGGATGTAATATATCTCTGATGGACTATTTATATCCTTATGAACCCTGATTTATAACCGTGTGTTGTGGTGTTATGAGCTTCCCTAAGTCTAGATCCTGGGGGAACAGGTTGACTAGATACAGTGAGGTGTCCAATGCCGTATATCTTAGCCATATTTAGGGCAGGATGTGACACCTCCCATGACCAATCTTTCATTCCCTGCTCTCGAATGTTCACTAGTCCCTCCGAATCAGTTCAAATGGTGGCATTGTCGAGCTTTAATCGCCTAGCCTGGATAACTCCTTTGAGAACCCCTCTAATTTCTACCTCTTGAGCGCTCCCTACATAACAAGAACATAGGGAAGCACATATACAAACTCCATTAATAAAAATAGCAACAACCCAACTTGCATGGCCTCTTTCTTGGAAGTAACGTCCATCATAGACAATGACACATTCATTTTTGGTAAGAATTGTTGGTATTCAAGCCATTTGAATGACTCACTGGGCTCTAGAGTGTGCTGGTTTTGTTTGGTATAATGTTGTAATCTAATTCACCTACCCACCTATTGCTTCTTAATATAATTGACATTCGGTCGAGAGGTGTTCCTTTCATGACATGACAATTCTTGGCATTCCAGATTACGTAACAAGTAATACTGAAAACTGAGAGAACTCTTGTTTGGAAAAGGATTATCTCTCAGAGATATTAGCATGCTCAAGATAAATTAGCCATGGAGATATTCAAGTCGGAGTCCCAAAATCCCAATTGCCTAGATTCTCATAGTAAAAGAATAGGATAAGAATAAATGTCAATCCGATTCACATTCAAGATGGCAAAATGGGCATTTAGTCTCTAGGTCAAAGAAATGTTGGAGGTTTCCTCTTGCTTGAATTCCACTACTGAGCAATTTCCATAGTAAATATTTAAATTTGGGGTGCATTTTTTGCTTTCTAGATAGAAGACCAAATTATTGACTCAGACAAGTTTCCCTCCCCTTTTTACCCTTCAAACAAATGGGGCCTAAAGGATTTGGAATAAGAGGGCCATTCCGACTCGAATTGCCAAAGATCGGTAGAATCAGCCCTTGGGTGAAGAACCTATTGAAAGAATATTAGACAAAAAAAACTAAACAATATTTTTTTTTAAAATTCACAGTATGGTTTTTATTTTATAAATCTCTCTCTCTCTCTCTCTCTCTCTCTGCAACACCTGTTAGACTGTTTAGGGTTTCACAATAGACCATAATAGGTTCCCATACAGATAACTAGAACATGAAGTCGAAACAAAACATATATGATTGATTTGTACCTTACACCTAGTATGCTAAAGACGATTGATGTAGTTCTTTACAATTTCCTTTTCTTTGTTATGGATCTTTTGCAGCTCCTCAAACCTCCTTGAGTTCTCTCACTTTAGTGGTAAAGTGAGAAAGAATGAATGATAGCTGTAGGGACCCAAAACCTAGTATTTATAATATTGTCCTACACCCAAAACCCTAAACCACAATGGACCAACATATTCTTAAACTTGAGAATGGACTGAATCAGTTCATGCAACTTGACTCTCACGCATTTAATCAACCTGAATAATTAATTAAGCCCATAAATTCAACAATCTCCTACTTCGGCTATATTAATTATAAGGATGTCATTTAAATTGGTGTGGCCATAGAATCTCATTACATTAACCACTATTACTGTGATCAATTGAAAAATCACTCATATCGAACAACAGCAGAAGATATACCTTAATATATAGCATACAATTTTCTATCATTACAAAGATAAGTAAATTTCTCAAGACGAATCTACGTGGGATATTAACATGGAAATATTGGCATAACTGCGATATTAACCTTTACTATGGCAAACTGCCTTCGATCTGGGGTTAATATCTAATTGTGGTTTTCTGCCTATAAACTATGGCAAATATTGCCTTTGAATTGTTGTAAGTCTTGCCTTTTAAACTATGGTAATTAAACCGTGGTAAAAATTGCCTATAAACCATGTTTAACTGAAACCATAAACCAATTAACAAATGGAATAACCTTGCATAACATAAATGCTAAATACATAATCATAATTCAACAAACTATGCCCCAAAACATACATGGTAAAGTTTCAAACATAAACAAATAGTCAAAAAGAATCAAAGCTCCCACTAACCAAGTATTTTAAATAACTCAATATAAGATGTTTAAACTTAGAGAAATCCTAACTACTCTAATAGCTTCAACTTCTACTCGCTCTCCTTTGCTAACTTGTGTCTGTGAGAGGATTAGGTTTAAGCACCCTAAGTGCCAAATCTAAGTCAAGAAGACCCAAATGCAATTCTAATTTCTCCACCCATTTTGATAGTTGTCACCAGTAAGAACTGGGATGGAAGACAAATAACTTAATGGAATGACCATCCTGCTAGTGGCAGTAATAACTAATAACAACACGATACATGCCAAATTTTAAAATATAAACCACAATATTAAAGCATGTAATATCATTAATATGTTTTTAAATAAGAATTACAATAAAAAATGTATCCCTATCCTTTGGGACATTAATTCACTGATCCTCTTATTTTCTTATTTTAACTGTGAAAATAATACCAATATTCGGAAATTCAATCACCTTTGGGCAAAAGAACTCTTAAGTCAATGTCCTTTCCTAATATATGAATATTTATTCACAAACCTTAATTATATCACCTTTACTGTCAAGAAATACACAATTAAATTGAATGTTCACAAACTTTGATGAGATCACCTTTGGGAAATACCAGCTTTACTGTTGAGGAAGACAGAATCGAATTGAATGTACCACTTTGGTGGATCTCGCTCAATCCTATCATGTTTTCCCTATTAAAGATATATCTTTATATATAGGAACATACATTTAAATGTATCACTAGGACAACAAAAAACATAAAAAGAGTCACAATCATAATTACATTCCTATCCTTTGGGCTATGAGTGCACTGGTCCTCATGTAAATCCACATTTATTGTGAAAAGAAAAATAACTTTCGAGATTCCCTCACCTTTGGACTTAGAAACCTTCAGCATACTATCATTTTATTTAACTTTTTAATATCATGGTAATGATAAACCAATGCAAAAACATGCATAAACAGAAATACAATTTTGAAGCCACTATAGAACAAAGACAAAACATTATAACTGTTCTAAAACAGTTATGGGACAAAAAAATCTAGGTCCCAATTTCTTGTATTAAAAGCAACCCAGAATACTAAATATCCTCTTATTGATCGAACCATCTAAAACATTTCAGAGTACATAAATCAATCCTCTCACTGATTCGACCAGTGAAATATTTATCCACAACATCCCAAGTACATGATAAAGTGACATTATGATGACCTATGGTATTTTATTATTCACAAGACCTTGAGACTTTTAATATAATTAATTTAAATTTGAAAAACCTCATTATTTGAACACTACCCATCACCAAATAAGACACATTTCAAGTGATAAAATCTTTCACAATCTCATAGTGACTAATAACATAGTTATTTTTTAAAATATTAATCAATGGCCTCTTGGTTCTATGAATAAATACAAATATAATGTAAAATTTCATAAAAGTATGTCATAGAACAAATTAGACCATTAAATATGCCCAAAACAATGAACCCAACATGAAAAATGGATTTCAATTTAGCCTTAAAACGACCTTTAATTTGATGTTTAAAGCATTTTAAAGTTAAAATCCAAAATCTAGAATCCAAACAACCCCTTAAGAGTTTTTTGTTTTTTAATCCTTCTCAGTAAACTCCGTCGTTGGTGACTTTTCTAGCAACCCATCGGAAAGCCCAATGAGTCATTTTCTCAGGTTAGTGGGTCACCCGACCCGACTGATTATGCTAGGGTTTGATTCGGGTTGAACTGATTGTGTTTGGGCGGTCCAATTTTTGTTTGCTTGGTTTACCTTGGTTTAGGTTGAACTATGTGAACCACATGATTTGGTTCACTTGAACCACCACAATTCATTTAAGTCAATGGGTCTAATAAGCCCATTTCTCATTACTTAAGTAATTAAAATAGAATATGAGCTTAGCCCATTACTGAATTGCTTAAAAAGTAGACCATTCCCATAACCAAATTATTTAATAAGTAGATCCGGCCTATGACTTAATATGACTTAAGCCCATAATTTAATATGACTTAAGCTCATTATGGAATTACTTAAGAAATAGACCTGGAACATGACTTTAACTAACTCATAACTTAAAATCTAATCATACAAATGCATTTTAAAATTTGGATTTCTAAAACTCTACCTTTCTTTATCTTTCTCTTCTTCCCAGCCACCATCTGCAACTTATTTGTAGGTTTTAAAGTATAGAAAAATAGATTCTCTAAAATTAAGGTTCTTTCAAATGGAGGATCTCCATAAACTCAATCAATTCTAGATTCATATGGGTTGCTCTAATATCACTTGTTAGTCTGTTTAGGGTTTCAAAACAAACCTTAATAGGTTCCCATACAAACAACTAGAACACGAAGTTGAATAAAAAACATAAATAATTTTATCAAAACATAAATGATAAATGATCGACTTGTACCTTACACCTAGTATGCTAAAGACAATCGATGCAGTTCTTCACAGTTACCTTTTCTTTGTTATGGATATTCTATAGCTTGTCAAACCTCCTTGAGTTCTCTCACTTTAGTGGTAAAGTGTGAAGAGTGAATGATAGCTGTAGGGACCCAAAGCCTAGTATTTGTAATGCTGTCTTGCACCCAAAACCCTAAACCACAAGGGGTTGAGCCAGCATATCCCTATGCTTGAGAGTGGACCAAACTGGTTAATACAACTTGATTCTCAGCCATTTAATCAACCCCGAGTAATTAATTAAGCCCATAAATCCAACAACACCCTCACCTGCCCCTTCCCTCTATTGCATTCTGCCCCTACCCCCTCCCCACCCATATTCCTCTCCCTCCCTTCCCCTCTCCAACTAAAATACCCCCACCTCTATATTCCCTCCCCTTCCACCCCCTCTGACTTCCCCTCTTCGCCTTTGTTTCTTCTCCCTCTCCCTTCCCCTGACCATCTCCCTTTCTGATTGCAACACCCATCACCCAACTTTCCCTTCCCTCCGTCTCCCTCCATGGTTTTTTTTAAAGCTTTTTTAAGTTGTAGATCCTTGACACGTGGCACCATGCTAATCAGATCAACGGTTACATTTGGAAGGAAAAATTTAGAGATCCGAATCGGATTGAATTTATCAATTCTTTATACACATGTGCACTAGCATACACAAACATATGCATGGCCCAATTGCTTGACACCGCAAAAGTTTGACAAGTTTACTTGAACCACCCTTACATTATAAGATTTTACAAATATGTCTTGTCTGTTATTCAGTCACCGTTTACTGATAATGTCATGGGTTGGGAAAATCCTAAATGCCCAAAATACCCTTTAAGGGTAGTGAATTGACCCAAACACCCTTTAACTAAAACAAGGGAAGTTCTTCTCTGTTATCATTGCCTTTTTTTGCTCTATGGTGATCTACTAATGTCGAAGAAGAATGGAGCCCCAACCTACATGCGATTATGATCTGCCCCGATGAAGAACAAATCTATGACGTCTTCTCCGAAACCCTAACCTACGACCATCCATTGCAAGCATTACCGCCACCCACCACTGATTGAAACCAAAACTTGCAACCTCTCTATTTCTTTTTCAACAGAAAACAAGGCTTCAATTTAAGCCTTTATCTTCAGTCATTCTATAGCAGAATTCATCTTTGGATTATCAACTGTGCTTTGCAAAAGTTAATAGCAGGGAAACTAACTTCCTAAGAAGATTCTGATTTGAAAAGAATGATTTGGACTTGTTGGTAAAATGAAGTTTATTGTCATTTTGGAAACATATTGGTCATATTAGTGTTGAGGCTGTAGCTACGTTGGAAGACCTGGAATGGTCAAACCGTCAACTATAGAGAGTTAAGCGCAATTTAGTCATTTGGTAAGGTTACAAAGGCACTCAAACACGTGGAATGCATTTTTATAGTGTATTAGGTGCTTACACAACATTTGGCAAAGGTCTGAAGCAGAAGATGAACATCTTGTACATTAAAAGTTGCAATTTCATAGGATTGTACAATGGGATCCCACTTTAAAGCTACTTTTTGATGTTTTAATGGCTGAATTGGGTTGAGTGTTCTACATGAAGAAGGAATTTCTTTGAGTCATGGTTCTAATGTAATTTGAATCATATCATTCCGACTTCGAACAAACAAGTTATGGTGATTCTTGTATGGTCACACCGAAATAGAGCGAATTGGAAGAGTTTTTGACAATTTAGGTAGTTCCTGCATGTGTGATTGCATTCAAGCAGCTTAACTCTCTCCTTAAATTTTTATTCTTTATCTGATGTAAAATTCTAGGCAAAAAATCCTTAAAAATGCAAGATTCCATTTTAGGTTATTTGAGAAGCCTTGGGTGTAGCCTACGCATGCTCCAACATACACAAAATCTAAATTTTGGTGGCTAAGAATGAGCCATGTTATCCGATTCCAATTTAGAGGTTCAAATGTAGGTGCTCATGAAGTACGGATCAGTGACACTTTAGATTCCATTGCGAGAGTTCTAAGTGGCAGCACATCAACGATACATGGAATCATCTATGTATGAGATCGCTATAGTGTGTGATAGAGTATGTGTGGTACACTTAAAAGAGACATTAGATGAATGTACTAGGATGACTTGTGTCATGTTTCTTAGGATAAAACAGAGGCATTAGATTGTTTCAAGATCTTCAAGCAGAGAGTGGAGAATGAAACAACGACAATCAAGTGTCTTAGATCTAATCAAGTTAAAGAGTTCACTTGGCATGCATTTCCCAACTCCTATCATGACCATGGGATTATGATTCATAATTCTGCAATATGTACCCTACCAATAAAATGGGGTTGTGGAAAGAAAGAACAAGACCATACAAGAGATGGCAAGGACAATGTTGATCGAAAATAATGTTGCTGAAGATTTTGGAAGGAAGCAGCTTACTTTGTAGTGAACATTTTGAATAGGTGTTTGTTGAGGTTGTATGAGTCCAAGACATCATAGGAGCTACAGTGTGAAAGGAGAGCAACTATTAAATATCTGAAGGTATGTAGGTCACGATGTTTCATCAAAAGAACGGAGGACAACGGAAAATTCAACAACATAGCAGATAAAGAGATTTTCTTAGGGTATTCCTTAAAGAGCAAAGCCTACAGGTGCTTTAATAAGAGATTGGGGAAGAATGTAGAGAGTTCATATGTTAAAGTTGATGAATATTTTCCCTATTCTAAACAAGTAGAGGTAGAAGATTAAACTTTGAAGATTTTGATAATGATGAAGTTATGGAAGTTCAGATGCCAGGTGATGAGATAGTTGAGATTGAAAATGCGTCAGACATAGATGACTTGAGACTCACACACAGACCGAGAGAGATGACAAATTGGAAAGTGGCAAAGAGTACATCTTCCACATCAAGTTCTTAGAGATCCAAAGGTAGAAGATATACAAACTAGAAGGAGAATAGTTGTAACATATTATTTTCTCTCACAAGTTGAATCCAAGTCAGTTGGGGAGGCATGTAAGGATGAACACTGGTTGAGAGCAATGAATGAAAAGTTGGACCAAATAGAGAAGAACCATACATAGGATTTAGTTCCTAGGCTCGTAGATAAGAACATCATAGGTACCAAGTGGGTCTTTAGAAACAAATTAAACAAAGATGGCTAGCTGGTTAAAAACAAAGCTAGACTTATATGCAAAAAGAATGCTCAGGTAAAGGATAGACTTCGATGAGAAATTTTCACTAGTAGCATGATAAGAGTTTATACGGATGTTTCTAGCATTAGCAGTGTATAAAGGATTCAAAGTTTATCAAATGGACGTTAAGTCAGTGTTTCTTAATGACAAACTAGAAGAAGTGTACATAGAGCAACCAAATGGTTTTCATATTGGAGATGATCCAGATATAGTATACAGATTGAAGAAGGCTTTTTATGGGTTGAAGCAAGCTCTAAGAGCTCCATTAGTTGGGACTACGGAAGGGGATTGTTGATAGTAAATTATATGATATGGCCTATGAGGACAAAGATCGAAAAATGAGATTCCATCCTCTTGCCTCTTGTAATGGTAACGGCTAAGATCCAACCCTCTTTTGAGTCTCCACAGGCCCCGCACCAGCGCATCCTTGCTCCGAGATATTTGGGGGGCTATTTCGTAGATGGCCTCTTTCCCTTATTGGTTTTTTAAAAGGAATATTAAAGGTGATGACAAATAGTAGGGATTGAGAAACATAAGATTTGGAGTTGCCACCTAGGGTTATGGCCTAGGACCCAATGAGTGGGCTCAATCCATAAGGAAAGGACCCAAAAGTTGGTCTAGTAAAGAGATGAGGGTAAGTGTCAGGTTATGGGGCTGGGAAGGTGTTAGGTACCCATTCCACCTGGTTGAATTGATCTTCCTACTAAATGCTTAAGAATGAACATTCTCCCCTAATTAGTCCTATACTGCATACACAACTAAGTTATTGATACACTACTGTGTACACTAGCATATATGAATTAAAAGTTTGCATTCTGCCTATTGAGTTGAGAGGTTATACCTGTACTTGACCCTTATTTCAAGTCAAGAGGGGTGAGCCCTTGTTGTTGCTGACACAAACTTTAGTGAGTTTCCCTCGGCTCATGTGGGGGTGGATTAGACCATTTGCTTTACTTCTTTTGAGAATTTGGCCGTTTTATGACATTTCACAACTTGGGGAATTTTTGAGAATTTCTAGGTATTTTTTTGGAATTTTGGCAGAGTTCTAGGAATCCATGAGAATCTAGAGGCATCTTAGAGAATCTAGGGAATATGGAACTTTTTGGGACGTTCTAATAGTATATAAAGGCTTCCTAGGGTTTCCTAAGGGCTAAGGAATTTTTCTAGTTTTTTTTTTTTTTTTTTTTTTTTTTTTTTTTTTTTTTTTTTTTTTTTTACTTTTGGGCATGTGAACTCAAGCAAGAGAATCTTAGGGAATCTGATGAATCTATGGGTTTAGGAAGGCATTTAGGGGTTTCTAAGACTTATTAAGGGTTTTAGGAATTTTCGGAGTTTTTGGGGATTTTTTAATTATTTTTTTGGTTTTTCAGGGTTTTGGTATGCAAATTGAGGTAAGAGAATCTGAGGGAATCTTTGGTTGAAGGAGGACAAAGGAGGCAAGGAGAGGCAAGAGAATATTTTCCTCAAAATCTTGGAGCTCCCCAACTCTTGGTGTGTTGGTGTCTTGAAATGGAGGGAAAAAGCCCTATTTATAGGTTTTGGCAAGTGGTAGGGGCAAAATGGTTATTTAGAACCTCATGGGGTTGCCAAAATCTCGCGTGCCTGCGGGTAGTGGGGGAGGGGGAAATGATCATTTTGGGTTATTTTGCCCTAATTAGGGTTTCTGACTTCAGGGAGTGATTCTAAGGGATCTGATGGTTTGATTTTTACATACTATAAATCATCAGAATCCTCTTTCCGAGCACTGTCAGATGGAATGGGTGTTGAGCTCCAATTTGGATTATAGAAATTATAGATTTGCATGGAAGGACTCTTGCCTATTGTAAATTGAAAGTATTCCAAAAATCCTTGTTCATGCCATTCCCACACCATTATAGAGTATTTAGAATCAATTTTTCAGTACATATCATTCTAATATTAGGTGCCACTAGATCAGGCATGATTTGGCTATATAGAGGTCTCGGGATGAATTAATATTTTGGATCTGATTAGGGTTTTAGGGTGGATTAGGGCGTTAGGTTAACTTAGGGTTTTAAGTTGTAACAAGTCATTGAAATGCCGGGTACTCCTTTGATTGAGAGCATAGGTCTTATCCACATTCTGTAAATCATGATTGCCGGGGTCGGGTGACAAAATTGTGAATCTCGGCTTGTGCCACGACCGAAGGGCAAAGAATAGAACTACCACATTTTGTCACCCAGAGGATGTACTGCCATCATCTTGCTCAAGGATAGTGGAGGTGCTATGCGAAGGACATGGTTGTCAAAGTCATTTGATAAAAACTCAAGAAATCCATTAGTAAATTAAAGATATGGGAAGCCAGAAATTGATTAATAAACTCAACAAGAAGTTGGAAATCAATTAAGAAACTCAAATGGTTAACCTCATTGATCAAGAAATTAGTAGGATTCTATCTAATGAAATTGACTAGAAAGTGGAGATCCTACATGTCCTTACCTAAGACAGACAATTATTGAGGGGGGAATACCCAATGACTCTCAACATGTGATTCCTACAAAGTGTAACACCAACCCACACCCTGCCCTCCATATGGCATAGGCATGAGGCACTAAAATTTCCAATCCAGTCAGTCAACCAACACATAGGATCTAGATGTAGGTAATAACTAAACCCACCACTAACTCAACTACCAAATTAGAGTATATGAAAATTTTCATAAAGGTCATGATGTACATGTGGTGATCAGCTACAATGATAACTTTATAGTATTATAAGCCCATTTATTACATCCATAGGTTACAAAAAGAATCCATAGTATCACTTACACTTAATTTACAATATATAACACAAAGTATCAAGTTCTTGTCTATAATCATTCCCTGTCGATGACGTCATTTGCATCCAATCTCTTGATCTTTTTTTCTTCCACTTCAAATCCTATGGAGGAGTGAGGATGTTACACCCATGCCCTGACTCGTTCTAATTTGAACTATTGTGCCAGGTCTCGAATCGGAGATCGGAAGCACCGCCAGGTTTTGGCTCGTGGTGGCCCATTGCCCAAGGGGGAGAGATGACCCCAAGTGTTCGTGCATCGTGTACCAATCTAATTGGAGGGGGTTCGTACCTTCCGATCCCAGACTATAAGTAACCCGACTTCTCACACATAAATCCCGACACATACCAAGTTGCCAAAAGACCACGAGCACGGCCGAGGGCAGCTACCGTGCGAGACCAGCTGTAGGATAGCAAGTTGTCTTGAACATTGGAAATAAGCCACTGGATCCACTGGGCCTGAATCCGATGGGCTGTTTCCGATGAGCTAATAGGCTGTTGTTAAGGTTTCGATGCCCATGGGTCCTACCACTCGCATCGTAGACAATCTCGAATGATCTCAAATCATTCTCCACATATTCCTAGTGATGTGAGCACGTTACGGACCTAAGTAGTTGGGTTCTCGAGCTCCGAAAGTCATATTAACCCGATCGGTCCAAATAAGGTTCAACCACACGGACCCTAAGGCCCAACTTAACTCATAAGTTAGAAATGAGGAATTCATTTCCTCATTTCCCATTATGTGCAAATGTGGGAGAGGAAAGGAAAGAAGAAGGAGAAGAAGAAGAAGAGGAAGAGGAAGAAGGAGAGAAGAGTTTACCTTGGTCCCGGTCGCCGCATCGTCGCCGAAAATCCTTGCCGGAGGTGAGTACAACCTCCCATACAACTCTCTCTCTCTCTCTCTTCATTTTGACCTAGATTAAGCTAGGTTTGGATGAAATCTTAGTGTATAAACCATGTTGAGGTCGTAGAATGCGTATTCTACCCTCCCGATCCTGTTGCCTAGCTCAAACCAAGCCCGATGAGCTTCGGTAACAAGTAGTGCCAAATGACCAACTAGGGTTTCGATCTTTCGATCGACGTATCTCCCAAACGGATTGATGGAATTGGAATTTTATTGGCCTTAGAATGATGCTAGGACCATTCCCTACTAACTCCACAGAACAAATCCCGACGATTAGGCCTAAGCCTGAAAGCCCTAATTCAAGTGGACAGTCTGTATTGCCACCGGAAGCAAGCCACCAGATCCACTAGGCCTGCTTTCAGTGAACCACAGAGCTCAATGAGCTCTCTATCACCACCATCGGAAACAACACTGATATTTTTGATGGGTGTTTCCGATGACATTACTGTCACTGGGAAACCTTGTCTGTACCTTTTAGGGGTGACCCAAGTGGGCCTCTCCCGATCTTTTCGACACTTACTGATGTACGATTGCCCTTGTGTCTAGGACAGTGATGAGCACATGCCCCGAGACCGTAACTGAGTGGATTATTCGGTGGCCTTATCTAAACCTTAACATAAGCAGAGATCAACAAGGTGAGGGATGATTGCTTTATTTTTTGGATTGTTTTATTATTATAGATCTGCTCACATGTGTAGGATTATACATGATTATTAAATGTTCAAATGATGATGTTTTATCACATGTTTCATTTTATGATTATAATATGAATTGTTATGGAGATGTATGGGGGGATCCGGTGTGGCCGAGGTGGTACTGGTGCTGTGATTGCCGTATGCTTGTTGCATTCATGCATTGATTATATGCATTAGAGTTATTTGTAGTCGTGGATTACACTTTGTGGCTGACGTGTTACCGGTATCGTGTGCTCTGGGACTACATTTCGAAATGGATACGCTTCATGGCTGATGATTGGTACCGGTGTTGTGTAGTCCATACTCAATTGTTATATGCATGCTAGATTAGGTAAACGGTCTCCGGTTTCACTTTGTGGCCGATGTGTTACTTGTATCGTGTACCTGGGATTGTATTTGGAGATGGATTACACTTTGTGGCTGAGGTCTTGTTGGTATCGTGTAATTTATACTAACTTTATCATTATGAAGGGCATGTAGCATATATGTGGTTAGGTATCACTCCCTACGCTATGAACCCTTACCAACAGGGGTAAAGGTGTTGGATAACCCATTGTGGTATGTTCGATGTGCCTTTTTGGAATGCCACTCTCACGGTACAATGTGATTGTTGCCAGAGGTGGGAACTTGTTAGGCGTGGCCAATGATTGGTACTAGTGCCATAACAACGAGGGGGTTATCAGGAATTTGTTGGGTGACCCATAGATGCAAACGGGGACCGACAGGTTTCTATTCACGGTTAGGGTTTGTATCCCTGCATAGTTGATGGCGGTTCCGAGACAAGGGATACAGCCTAATGTGTCGTAGTAGCATTTACCAGACTTAGTTGTATTGTTAGGTGGACAATAAAATAAATGGATTGCATCACGAGCATCATGGACTATGTGTTTAATTTCTGTTATAATGCTTCATAAATTATTACTGTGATTGTTTGCTTAGATGTGCTTGACCCCACCTCTCACTGATCGAGTTGGAAAGTTCACCCCATGTATACACACTTTTTAGATGATGATGCAGGTATGGTTGTGCCCATAGCTAGTGATTCTCTATCCTACGGACTTGAGTACGGAGTGAGCGACTGGTGGATGCCAGATGCGGAGGAGTATAGCAAGGACTGTGATTGTGAATTTTATGCATATGCGGCACCATGAGGTGTTCGGCCTATTTTTGATTATTATGATACTGGTCTGTGGATATTATGTTTTAAACTTGATATATGTAAGTCTTAAAGGATTGTAACAGAATAACTCAATTATTGATATTATGTTTATCATTAGATAGTTTCTCCATTTTATTGATGATTCCACTACTATACTCTGATTCCGCTACTTTTGGTCGGTTTGTGATGTGAGATTGTGAAATATTAAGGTACTGCTATCAGAGACCCTGGTAGGTTTGTAAGATAGGTACGTGTCTTACTCACACTGCCGGTATTCCTAATGGTAAGTTAGGTATATTGGAAGTTGGGTGTGACAGCTATGGTATCAGAACATTAAGCTCTGCTTTAATTCACAATCTCGACCAAACCACGACTTGGGGAAATTAGCATATAAATAAAAATCTCAAGACAACAATAATAGAATTGCACAATTAGGAGATAAACATAGGTGTTAAAGCCGTTTCATGATAATAGAGAACTTGAATACACAACTTTCATATTTCATAAGAAAATAAAGTACTGAAAGTAGGAAATCCTAACTAGCCTAAGTCTAGGAAATTAAACAGTTGAAGCAAATGACAGAAAGTAAAATTTTGAACCAAAACCTAAAACATCAAACTCAAATAAAGCATGAAGGGAAATCCTAAAAAACTACAGTGGCAAACATGCCACTACTATTGCTGCTGCTGGTGGTGGTTATGTCCTTGGCCCTGAGCTTGGTTCGGACCATGCATTCCTGGAGGAGGCATTGGAATACCAAGATGGAAGACCATCGCCTGCATCTGTGTCTCTAGGGAGGCCACTCTATTATCCATAAGACAATAGGTCCTGTCTATGCTCTCGAGGCGGCCATCTATGCTTCTCATCAGTGATGTGGTTGTGTCCAGACGGGCCATAACATCATTGAGACCGTAAGGCCTCGCACTCCTAGTGCCCCGAGATGTAGAAGCAGCCATAGAACCCATAGCCTGGGGGTCAGGTGGTGGGACACCACCAACCTTAGCAGCTCCTCTCCCTATACCACCGACACCTCTGCCGATGGCTCCACCAACATCACTGGCATCGCCACCAACATCATCGGCACCGCCACCCTGTACCTCCATAGGCTGCTCACCTGCCTCTGGATTAGGTGTCACCTCCCTCATGTTTAGGGTCATCTTCCTCAGAGAGTCTTGGTTGAAATCTGTGACCTCCCCACCCAAGCATGCCTTGCCCTCCAAATCCACCCCAAAACGAAGGAAGATGTCTATCAGTATCCTCCCATATAATAGGTTCCCAACTTAGCGATCTTATCCCTTGGACCGAATTACCATGGTCCACATCAGGAGGTAAAGAAGACATATCTGCACCCCCATGTACATGCAGTAAGTCGCATAGGCATGCAATGTAGATACCTCATCGTAGTGCCCATAGGTGGGGAGAACATTCAACTGGACTGCATGGCAGACAACTTTTGGAGTGGCAAAGTAGTTAATCCCCTAGCCTCCTTGGTCGACTTGTCGTTTATCTCTTGAAAGGTGTCAGGACTCTAGAAGTCATAAGCTAGAGTCTGAGGTAGGCAATACACCAAGTCACCGACATTGTCAACCATCAGAATGTTGGCAAACTGCCCCATGTTGAAGGAGATCTCAACCCCCTTCAAGTAGGAGGTGATCCGCATCTCTTCGGTACCTCGGTTCATGCATTTCAGGTTGGAGTAGAACAACCTGACTAGTGTAGGGTAGTAGTACTTGTTGGGTTTCAAGATACAATAACACCCGACCGCCTCAAAGAGTTGATGGAGACGAAATGCATGGAAGTCTCTTATCCTCACATAAATTCCTGGGTCCACATTACAGTGCTCGAAGAGTTCCCAACGATCTCACTTAGCTACATAGTGGAACAGGATTGGGTTGAACTGAGCGGCAATGGCTTGCTTCTCTTGTTCAATGGCACGGTGGGTATATACACGACGTCCAAAAATCATTGTAAGATGATTCCTAAGGATTCAAGAGTGAAAACCTAGGTCAATGGCTGAAAGTAAAGCTCACAGAGAAGAAATCTTAAAACTAGGTTAAAAAGAGGAGAAACATCCCTTTGGTGAGTAGGCGGCACCGATTGATCGTGAAATAGTAAGAGGAAAGTGGGGAAGCATTTGAAAACTCTCCTTGGCCATTTCTACACCTCCTCCACAAGTTAGATTAGGGTTTTGTATAATAGAACTCAAACCCGAGTCTATTTATAGCCATTTTGGAACCACCGAAAACAAGTCATCTGATCCATTGGACCTGCTTTTGGTGCCTATTTCCTGTAAATTGAAAAGTCCCAGTTAGCTCTTTGTTTTGTTCACCAGAAATAACACTGATATTTCTGGTGAACCAAACCATATTTCTGGTGAAAAACACCCTTGTTTCCGGTGGACTATTTTGGAAATAATTTTTTTTTCCAAATCTTATTATTATTGTTTCCTCGAGTATGTGCCCCCTTTGTGATATGCGTGCAATTGGATCCAAATATGTGTGGACCCCACTTATGCATGCCCTAACCCTAATTTTTTCTATTGTATACTGTGAGGGTAGCAGTCGGAGATGCTTCTGCCCTCTTTGTGAAAAGGGGCAGGGCATCGATTTCGTCCTCTCCTCTCCTTCTCTTTTTAACAAGGGAGGGGTGTGTTGTGTGTGCTTTACTTGAGGGCCCCACACCACCGTATCACCGCTCAGAGATACGTGGAGGCCTATTTCACAAGAGTATAAAGTTTATCATTCGAGACGAGGATTTGATGATGGTCCAATATAGGGATCAAAATCATTCAAAAGGGAGTCACCACCTTGGATTATGGGCCTAGGACCCAGGAGTGGGCCCAATTCTAGAGAAAAGGTCCCAAAAATTGGTCTAGTCTAGAGATTTAGGGTAAGCGTTAGGTTACAAAATTGGGAAGGTGTTAGGCATCCAATCTGCCTGGTTCAACCGGTCTTCCTGCTAGATGCTTAAGAACGAACATTTTCCATGATTATTCCTATTCCACATGTATGGCTAAGTTATTACACATATATACATTGATTGCATTTAAACTACTATATACACTAAAACAAGGTCTATATAAAATCTACATTATGACAAGTTGGTTGAGAAGTTATACCTGAACTTAACCCCTGTTTTGGGTCAAGAGGGGTGGGTCTCTGATTAGTACCGGCTTGGACTGTCTTTTGGATTCTCCTAGCTTAGGGGAAGATGGTATTGACCTCCAACTTCCTTTTTTGAGAGATACTGATTGTGATGATATTCGGACAGGACAGTTACTTTTAGATTTGGATTTGGACAGAGCTTCGGCTAGGGAAGGTTATTTTTGGGCTTAGGTTGAGGTGGCACTCTGGCAGAGCTTCCGCTGGGGATAGGCTAGAGGAGGGCTAGGCTGAGGTGGCACTTCGAAGGAGCTTCCACTGGGAATGGCTATTTATGAAAAGATTCCAGGGCATTTGGACAGGGCTTTCTCTAGGATTGCAATTTTTGAAAAGAAACGGATTGACCTAAAAATCGATTGAAGATCTCTAAAGTCCCGAAGAACACTTTGAAGATCCGAACAAAGTTTTGAATCTTAACAAAGATCTCTTCGTAGACCCAAAGAACCTCAAAAGGGGGGTTTCTATTTTTGGTAAAACTCAAGAACACTCAAAGGAGGGGGTTGAAGAACACACTACTTTTGGCAAAAACTGGATTGAACTAAGGATTTGGATTGAAGATCTTCAAAATCCCGAAGAACACTTCGAAGATCCGAACAAGCTTTTGGATCTTGACAAAGATAGCTCCAAAGACCCGATGAAAATCAAGAGCAGGAGGGGAGGAAAGTTTCACCACAATGGAGTGAGGTGGGATTTTTTTGTGTGTCAAATCCAAAGGTGGGGGTATTTATAGGTTTTTTCAGCCAATGGGAAAGAGGGAACATCTTTATCCAATTGATGAAAGAAGGGTTCTTGCCTAAAGTGGGGGGATAGGGCTTTTATACACTGGGTAAAAGAGGTTCTTAGACCAAAATGGGTGGGGGAAGGTTTTTGTCCAATGGGTAAAAGTGGATTCTTAGGAGAGAGAATCCTTAGTAAAAAAGGGGTTTTTTGGTCTTAAGTGGATGAAGAGGGAATTTCTTCACCCACCGGGTTAAAGGAACACCAATCCCGCCCATTGTCGACGGTGCGAATGATTGCGCTGAAGTGCATGGGACAGGGTCATGGGTGTGCAGTGCATGGGTAGGGGATGGGAAAGTTAGGCAGCACATGGTGCGCAGGTATGTATAGGCTGGCCTACTGGCCAGCACACATGCATAGGGCATGGTCACAGGCTAGTGTCCACAGGGGCATGGGCCTATGCCCACGAGGGTGTGAGATATGGGGTGGGGACATGGGGCCGAGGGCCTGTGAGGTGCAGGTGCGGGCATACTGGTGTGGGGCTACGGGCATTGGGCAAGGGGGCATGGGTGCTGGGGCACGTGCTACGGGGAGCGGGGGTGAGGGTCTGTGTGCGGTGGTATGGGTGGTGCATGGCTGGTGGGCAGGGGCTTGGCTTGGGTGGTGCATGGTAGGTGCATGGCAGCATGCTCTGCAACCCATGGGCATCAACCAAGTGCCGTTGCCATAGGCAGCAGGCATGGGCTGTAGCTAAGGGTAGTAAGAGGCCAGCCAGTGCGCTGTTTTTTTGTGTGATGATTACGGGAGATCTATTAGTCCAATTTTGACATGCCATGTATTGTCAGAATCGTATTCTTGAGCACTATCAATCTATATGGTCATCTTGACTGGATTCCTTCATATATAAAAAGTCAAAATTGGACTCTCTTTTCTCTCGCGCGAGGGTTTCGGGTAGGAGAATGTTTCATTCAGCATCTCTATTGATCGGAAGCCAGAAGTCACATCCAAGATCTATATTTCATCATAGCTGAAGGAGGGTGACAAAATTGGATGTCTATAGAATGCCCCTCTTTGGCCAAGGCCTATGCCAACGGTCGAAGGGCAAAGAAAAGAACGACCACATTTTGTCACCCAGAGCACGTACTGCCGTCATCTTGCTCATTTATAATGGAGCTGAAAAATGCAATAGATAATATCTCTAAAGTTTTAAGACTTACCTGGGCTGCCAATTGGGGGAAAGGAATTCGCTGCTCTTCCAATTCTGTAAAAAGGTTAGTACTTTGATCTTTGACTCTTCCTTAGCTGGGCCTTGCATGTGTCAGTTCAGAGAATATGGTCTCCATGCTGGGTCTTTTGACCCAATCTGGACTATCTGGGACCAAGGGTTACAAGGGAGGAATTCGCTACTCTTCCAATCTTGCAATAAGTAAAAACATTTGATTTTTTGATTTTCCTTAGCTGTGCTTCACATGTTCCAGTTCAGGGAATTGATCTTCCAGGCGGGTTCTTTCGAACCAGGCTGGGCTATTTGGTCATCCAGGCGGGTTTTTTCAAATCGGGCTGGGCTATCTGGTCATCCAATCGGGTTCTTTCAAACCGAGTTGGGCTATCTGGTCTTCTAGGTAGGTTCTTTCGAATTGGGCTAGGCTATCTAATCTTCCAGGCGGGTTCTTCTGAATCGGGCTAGGCTATCTAGTATTCCAGGTGAGTTGTTTTGAATCGGGATGGGCTATCTGGTACTATCAATTATAGGAAAGAAATTCACTGCACTTTGAACCCTATAAAAGACAATAACAATTGATTCTTGATTTTTTACTTTTGATTTGAACTTTGAATTTTAGGTCTTGATTTGGAATCTTTTGATTTAAACATTGAATTTTGGGTCTTGATTTGGAATCTTTTGATTTGAACTTTGAATTTTGTGTCTTGATTTAGCATTTTTTGATTCTTTGATTCTTCTTTGATTTTTAATCTTTTGGAATCTTGATTTTCTCTTGGATTGAATTTGGACTTTTGAATTGGAATCTCAAAAATTTTATTTTATTTTATTTTAATTTTTTTTAGAGGGAAACAAATTTTTTTTTTTTTATAAAATGGTCCCCCTCCCCTATTCATTCTTCATTCTAACTTTTCTGAGTGAGTTTTGAGTTCCTGGAGCTCTTTGTTTTTTCTTAAAGTTTTCCTTCCTATTCTTGGAGTTTTTCACCTTGCTCTTGAACTTCTTGAAGATCTTCATCTTGTTCTTGAGGGAGGAGTTATTTAGAGAATTTGATATTCTTGTGGGCTTTTGTGTAATTTGAAAAACTTTTTGGGGTTTTTTGTAATTTTTAAAGCTTTCTGGGGTTTCTTACAATTTCAAAACTATGGATGAAAGGAGAAAGAGAAAGACTTTGGAAGAAGTTCAGCTTGAGAGTTGCAGCAATCCTTCCCACAGGGATGAGGGCCTAGCCGAGTGGTACTCTGGGCAAACTCTTCATGATAGCCGGAATCACATTTGCAACTCCATATGGGGTTTCTTGGTAAGTCCTTACATTTTATTCATTATTTTGATTATCTTTTACTCTTACTTTGTCTTTCTATTTATACTATTTTTGCTTTTTGTTGTTTTTTTCTTCTTATGCATTCTTTATTTCTGTTAGCATGAGGGGAGGGAACCACCTACCTTGGCCTCGTATGGCCATCTGAACATGGTCCAGTTATGGCATAAGATGCTTCCTTGTAGAGTAAAGCGGACAATTGATGTGTCATACCTGGGCTGGCTAGCTTTGGTAGAGACTTAGAAGTTTAACTTGGCACTGGTGGGAGCCCTGATGGAGCGGTGGTGGCCGAGTACTCATTCTTTCCATCTTCTTGCTGGTGAGATCACCATCACACCCTTATGCTTCTATGCTTTGATAGGCATTCCATTTGGGGGTAGATCCATGACCCTACCTAGGGCTCCAACTGTCCAGGATTTTGTAGACCTGACCGGCATCACCATTACGGTCGGTAAGACACACATCTGCCTAGGGGAGATAAGTGCTTGATGGTGGAAAGTTGGCCTAGGGGAGAACCCAGGTAACATATCTTAGGTGGCCCATTCCTTCTTGCTGTTTGCTATGGGTCAGTGCCTCTTCAGTGACCTCCGAGGGGGAGTGGATATCCTTCTGGTGTACTTCCTTTGAGATCTTCATACAGTAGGCTCTTGGGACTGGGGTGGGGTTGCCTATGCATATCTCCTGCAATCCCTAGATCTTCTGTCCTATAGAGACAAGGGCCTCAAGGGAGCAGGCTTCATTGTAAAGGTAACTTTCCTTCTTGTACCCATATCCTTTCATTCATTTGGATTGCACGTTCTTACTTTAATTTCTTGAAACAGCCTTAGTGCTTTGAGCACTTGGGGACCATAGCTCCCAAACTGAGGGACCCTAAGGCATTCTTCTTCCCTGTAGCCACAAAGTGGGGAGATAATTAGGTGCTCAGGGCTCGACACCATCCCCCGGGGACCTCCGCTCGTTCTCTTTTGAATGATCTCACCGAGGTATGCCTTGTCTGACACTGATATTCCTTTCATCTTCTACTGTACTTACTTCTCCTTGGTTTTGCAGGTTACTTGGAGACCATTCCATGACCTCGTATTTCCAAATCTTGAAAGATTAGCCTTGGTTAAGCACTTATCCGAGCATCGAATCCTTTTTCGGGGAATGTGGGGTCACGCCTGGTATTTATGAGAGAGATTAGTACCCCAATGGTCGGATATCGAGCCATGCCCTTCTCCTGATCTTCCTCCACCCACTATGTACTACCCAGAGATCATCCTAGCAGACGAGATGGAGTGTTTGGCTGGCAAAGTATATGATGACTCATTTCTGGATCAGGATAGGGACTACGGAGCCTTCCTGGAGGAGGAGACAGTATGCACCCCTCTTGGTCTAGATAGTCTAGTGTTATGTTACCCTTTCTTGAGTATTTCCTTCAAATCCCTTTCTATTTTGGTCTTGACTGATGCTCCTTTAGGGAAGAGTGAGACGTGTAGATCCTTCTGCGGTTCGGTCGCATACTAATGCTACCAATCCTTCACAAGCAGGACCCTCTACCAGTGCCGATGGGTCTCTCAGGGTTGCTAACATCCCCTTTTGTGGCTTCCCTGCCTGGACCTATCCCAACGCAGCCAATCCCAGTCTTCCTCATATTTTGGAGCTGAACACTGATGCAGACGCTTCCCTTGGGCTACCTATTCCTTATGATTATGTGAGAATCTGATCATCCTCCAATTAACTCTTGATTTCCTCTGGCTGATATGCTCTTTCTCAGGTGTCCCCGGAGGTCTATACTGAGATTAGGAAGATGCACTACAACCTATACGAGGTGATAGTTGCCAAGGATCAGGAGATTGCATGGCAGGACACACTGATTCAGGACCTGACCTTGAGGCTGGAGCAAGCTGGACTAGCATCTGTGGATTCCCCAGTGCTCCATGAGGATGGTTCAGAGTATGGCTCAGATGACGGCTTTTGACTTATAATGATTTGTTCCTGCATTTTTTGAAAACATAAACACATAGATATTTTCTTTCTTTTTTCTTTTTCCCTCCTCTTGTTTTGTTCATCATTTTATTTCAACATCTTATAAAAACTTACTTTTGGCACAAAGAAAAAATATATTTTTTTTTTTGTTTTTTGTTTGCTTGCAATGTTCAGGCATAATCAATTCCATAACTCATGTCATAATTAGAATAATTGGGATTACATGAGAATCCAAATGCTTCCTCATTCTATTACCAAGTGAATTACATGAAAAGGGGAACAATGTTCCTACCATAGGTGGGATAGGTGAGTAATAAGGTGGGGAGACAATTCTTGAGGTGGGTGAAAGTTCACTAACTCTTCTGGGTCTGTCTCCTCGAGCCCATATTGTCGGCTGATGTACTTAGGTAAATAAAAAGATGTGTGAGTCAATCCCATCAACCTGACATAATTGTAACCAAGGGTCTTCATCAAAAAATCTTCTTGTCGCTTCCCTGGGCCCCTCCATGCGATATCTTGCATAGTTCTTCCCTGCAGGTACTTCTCCCAATCAATGATAAGGTTGATCTTCGGAACTTCTCTCTTATCCCGGTAGTAAAGAGCTTCAAGTGGGTCTCCTTTTAATGGCTTGGTTAACTTCAATTTCTCAAGGAGCCAAATCTAAAAAATAGCAAGACTCCCTTGATAATGATCTAGCCTGAATCTATGGCCATAACTCATGTCATCAAATCCCTTAAGTGTTTTTGCAAGAACTGTAGGAACAATGTCACCTCCCTTCTTCAACTGCTTTACTACCTCAATTAGAACGGACGGTGCACCACGTTCGGGAGTGTGGAGAACATAACAAGCTATCATGCAAAGTAAATAAGCATCCTGTGATCTCTGTTGATGGATTCCTCCCATTGGTAGATATTGGATGAAGATCTAGGCCACCTTTAGAATGTCGATCTTTCCATACCTGAAAAATTCCTTCACTTCCTCTTCTTTCCATCCAAAGAAGTCTTGAATTTTCTCTATGTAATCTTTCTTCAAAGATGGTTGGAGCAAACTGCCTTTGGGTGGAGATAACATACAAACCCAAAATTCTTAAAGAGTTGGGCAGATCTCTACTAATTCGAACCAAAATACATGCAGATTGGCATCCCAGTGTTGAGGCACCTACCGGAGTAATTGGTGATGTAGCTTTACACATCCAATCCAGCCGAGAAATGACACATTCATGGATTTCAAGAATCTAGTGTCCTCATGCTCATGTCTAAGGCCCATTTCCTTAATGTCTCATCCATCGAGACCATGAGTTTTCCTGAAACCAACACAAACAAAGAGATATGATGATTTATCAAAGCATTACTCATTAGCTAATGACTCAAACAAGCCCTTACCACTATTGCATCAAGATCTTTTTTTTTTACTGATCAAGGGTGGGGAATAAATTGGCCTTGACAAACTGGTGCCGGGTGGTGATTTTCTTTTAGAGAATAGAATCCTGGACAAGAGTGGAGGGGCCATAGGTGACTGACAGATACCTAATGGCCTTTTATGCCAAATGGCAATTTTTGGGGGATACAATCCTGGATAAGAAGTAAAAGACAAATGGGTGGATGACTGATACCTAATGGCCTTTCATGCCAAATGGCGATTCTTGGGGGACACAAAAATATGATGATCTTTTAAGATACTTTGATTACTAATCAAGGAACCAATTTATTGTCTTTAAATGGTTGAGATTGCACTTGCACATGTCAAATTGCCTATGTATCCCTCGAAAGGAATCATGTCTAACATAGTTCATGCTATTCACCCTTTTAGACCTAATATTTCTTGAGTTGATCCATGTTGACCAGTCCGGGTATTTCTTCATCGTTGTGGTCTATGAGTTTCACAACTTTGCCTGGTAGAATTTCTTTGACCGTGAATGGGCCACTCCAGTTGGGCCTAAATTTCCCTCTTGGATCATGAATTAGGGCTCTTTGTTCTGGAAGAACAAGTCTTCCTTCTTCTATATGATGAGGCTTCACATTCTTGTTGAAGGCCTAGGCCATTCTCAATTGATATTTCTTCAAATTATCTATGGCTTTCATACGTCTTTCATCGAGAAAGTTGAGCTCATCATGTCTGGCCTTCACCCACTCTCCTTTAGGTAGATGACTACCAAAGAGCACCCTTAGGGATGGTACTAGGATTTTCACTGGTAGAACCACCTTAACCCCATATACCAAAGAGAAAGGGGTTGCCCCTGTCGAGGATCGCACTGAAGTCCGGTATGCCCACAAGGCGGTAACTTATCAGCCAAATCCTTATGTGTTTCTGCCATTTTTTGCAGGATGACTTTAATGTTCTTGTTGGTTGCTTCTACTGCCCCATTGGTCTACTACCTGTAAGTGGTAAAGCAATGTCTTTTGATACCGAATTTTGTGCAGATTTTGTCGGTCTTGCCCTGGAAATGGGATCCCTGATTTGATATCAATTCTTGAGGCACTCCATATCGGGAAATGATATTTTCTTGGATGAATTTTGCCACCTTAGTAGACATGAGGACAGCATAGGACTGAGCTTCTACCCACTAGGTGAAATAATTAATGGCTACCAAGATGAACTCGTGACCAATGGATGCCTAGGGGTTGACCTTTCCAATAATGTCGATGCCCCAAGTGGAGAATGACCAAGGTGAACTGAGTGAATGCAACTCTGTTGGCGGGATATGTATGATATTAGCAAATATCTAACCCTTGTGGCATTTCTTGACAAAGTCCATGCAATTTGCTTCTATTGTGTTCTAGTAATATCCCAGCCTGAGGATCTTCTTAGATAACATCTTGGCATTCATGTGCGGTCCATAAAGACCTTGATGAATTTCCTCCATGATGGTTGTAGCTTGTTCTTCATCCACACACAACAACTGTATTCCGTCATAGGATCTCTTGTATAATAGATCCTCTTGAAGAATAAACTGGGTGGTATATCTTCTCAAAAACTTCTTTTCTCCATCAGTTGCTTCAACCGGGTACTTCCTTTCCCTGATGAAATCCACTATATGAGCGAACCAAGACCAACCATCCACAGTGAGAGAGTTCACTAAATTTTGATAAATGGGCCTGCTTCTTTATTCTACCAAGAATGGTTGGACCCTAGCCATAGGGTTGCATTCTACCATGGAAGCCAAGGTTGCATGGGCATCAGCAAACCTGTTGTTATCTCTCTGGAAGTACTCGAACGAGATCTTCTCAAAATGTTCAATCACTTTTTTCAGATGTTCTTGATATGGCTTCAACTTTTCATCTCTGGTTTTCCACTTTTCTTGTGTCTGACAAATGACTATGGATGAATCTCCATACACCTTGATCCTTTTAACCCCAATGGTCAGGGCTGCTTCTAGTCCCAAAGCACAAGCTTCATATTCAGCAATGATATTGGTATAGAAGAAATCGAGGCGGAATGATAGAGGAAAATAAAGACCGTCAGAAGTGACAAGCAATATTCCCGCACGACATCCCTGCTAATTGGCTGCTCCATCAAAGAATAATTGCCATTCATTAACTATGTCTTCTTCTTCCATTGGGAAAGGCATCATCCAAGGATCTTTCATCTTCTGTGGGGTGGGCAGCCAAATGATCGGCTATGGCCTGCCCCTTGATAGATTTCTGAGTAACATAAGTGATGTCAAACTCTGACAGTAAAAGCAACAAATGGCCAGTTAAGGCTGGTTTCTCAAAGATATATTTAATGGGATCCATCCTTGAGATCAAGTGCATTGGATAAGAAGCCATGTAGTGTCGTAACCTTTTTGTTGCCCAATTCAGTGCAGCACAAGTTCTTTCCAAAGATGTGTACCACGTCTCATACTCCAAGAACTTCTTGCTGAGATAATATATGGCATGCTCTGCCCCTTCTTTTGTCCCCTTCTGTGCTAGCAAAGTGCCCATAGAATATTCTCTCACAGACAGATACAACAGAAGTGGTTCTCCTTCCACTGGCGGTGCCAATATTGGTGGGTTCATGAGGTATCCCTTGATCTTGTCAAAAGCTTGTTGGCATTGGTCATTCCATTACGTGGACTGGTCCTTCTTTAGCAGTTTGAAAATTGGTTCATAGATTGTAGTCAACTAAGCTATGACCTGCAAATATACTAAATGTGACCCAGAAATCCTCGTATTTGCTTCTCAGTCCGAAGTGTGGGTATTTCTTGAATTGCCTTGATTTTGATAGGGTCGACTTCAATGCCTCTTTCACTTACCAAGAAACCTAACAATTTTCCTACTGTTGCCCCAAATACACACTTCTGAGGGTTCAACTTCAGTTGATATTTCTTGATTCTTTCAAAGAAATGCCTTAGCGCAGGAATATGCCCCTGTCGATCTTTTGGCTTCACTATCTTGTCGTCCACATAGACTTCCACATCTTTGTTCATATCATGTCATGCAATATGGCCGTAGATGCTCTCTAATAAATGGCCCCACGTTCTTCAATCCAAAAGGCATCACCTTGCAACAATATGTTCCCCACATAGTGGTGAGCTCTATCTTCTCACGATCTTCCAGGTGCATGCTTACTTGGTTGTATCCCGAGAATCCATCCATAAATGATAACAAAGCATGCCTCACCATGTTATCCACCAATACATCAATGTGAGGTAATGGGAAGTCATCTTTGGGGCATACTTTGTTAAGATCTCGGAAGTCCATGCATATTCGTACCTTGCCATCTTTCTCTGATCATCTCCCTCCATTCTAGCCACATTCTTCGGAGCTTTTATTTTATCGATTTTGCCCCAGGGTAGGTAGGCAATCAATGCTGCACGATGTTGGGGTCAATAACAAGCATATCCTCATAAGACCAAGCAAAGACCTCAGCGAATTCCTTCAGAAGACTAATCATCCGTTCTACTTCTTTGTCATCAAGGGTAGTGCTGATTTTTACCTTTCGAAGGCATTGGTCAGTTCCTAGATTAAAAATCAGAGCATCCTTATAGATGGGTTGGGCTTTCATTGGTTTGTATTGTTTTATTGATTCTTGATATTTCTTAAGATCATCATCAGAAAAAGGAGGCAAGTCATACTCGAAATCAGAAATTTCATTCATGAAAGGAGTAACAGACTCGACATACAAGGACTCTGGACTCTCCTGAAGAGGGGAGGCTGACACGAAATCATAAACAACAGACTCGACTACAAACTTGATAACTAGCTTGATGCTCTTGCCAGGGGTATTCAGGCTGGTTGACTCAATAGCATGAGCAAACTTAAAGTTTTCTCCAATGCTTGTTCAGTTCAGGAGTGGTTCAGTGGCTTGATGGATGAGGAGGTGTGGCAAAGAGCCTTCTTCTCCTTTTGAGAAAGTTGCTGCTATTTCTTCAGTGATGCAATAGTTCCTCTGGATAGATGCCCGCTTCTTCATGAATACCAGTTGATCAATCTAGTGCTCTCGGAAGCCAAACTTTATGAGGGGTGAAGATTGGTGGAGACTGCTCAATCCTTCTTCTATGAAGTCCATCTTTTCGAGCCTATTGAGGGATTCCATCCCGGTGCCTCGGTCACAACTTTGACCACCTTCACGAGACTTCCCATTGCAATTGGTTCGGGCACAGTACATACAGACCATCATTCTCTGTGCTCTTCTTTGCTTTGCATACACACTTCTTCCTTTGAAAGGTTGAGGCTTAAGCTCACATAGCTCTCAGGCTCTTAGCTCTCGTAGGAGGGAGCAAATGAAGCCTTTCAAATCAATGGGAAGCGGTAGACTCCAGGTGAGCCTTATCTTCTTCTTCCATTCTCTCTTCATGAGAACTTGAGGACTAGGTGCCTCCTTTGATTGGATCAATGTTGTAGGATCACCAGAGGAAGACCCAATCTCAGTCAATGTAATTTCTGCTATCCCAGTGATGCAACTGTTTTGATCACTTTCATTGACTAGCCTTTTCTATTGTTCCACTTCATGAGTCACCCAGTCGAACTCGTCTTGGAAAAATACTTCAAGTCCTAGTTGGATCTTTGTGGTGGCTTTATCAAACCATGGTTCCACATTTTCACAAAAGGGAAAATGCTCTCCTTTTTTAACAAAATACCCATTGAGAGTAGGGTAGTAAGAGACAGAGGTCTTCCTAGTCATCCTCAGCACTTTCTACCCCTTGGTTATCAGAGAAGTGTACCTAAGACCATTCTTTCCTTTGTTAATTGCTAAACTAGGCTGCTTTGGAACTCCTTGATGATATTTCATTAGTCCCATGCTAGGAAAATATTGCATATTCTTTATCATCTAATTCACTGGCAGACCCCAGATGGCTACATAGTTAGCTAGGATTTCCTCTTTCGGAGCTCCTTTGGCAATGGCTGCACAAGTTGTGTCTATTTCAAAACCACTTAGTTGGACTTCCTGGTCTTGTTCTTCAATGTTGGCCAAGGTATTCACCACTTCGGGATCTCCAGTTACTGTGATCACCTTTCCTTCATAGATGAACTTCATTTTTCGGTGAAGACTAGAGGACACTACCTTTGCCGGATACAACCAAGGCCTTCCCAAGACCATGTTAAAAGTTGCTGGTATGTCAATGACTTGGAAATCAATGTCAAACTTCACCAAGCCAATCTTTATAGCAAAGGTAATGATGCCAAGGATCTTCCTTTTGGTATTGTCATATGCCTATATGGTTTGGGTGGTTGGCCTCATTTCTTCCAAATTAATGCCAATACTCTTTTCCGATCTCAATGGTAGCACATTCAAAGAGAACCCATTGTCAACAAGAACCTGGGGAACCAATTTGTCAAGGCATTCTACTGTGATATGGAGAGCTCGATTGTGTTGGACCCCTTTGGAAAGCTCTGAATCTGAGAACATCAGAGATTTCATCACATATATTGCCCCTACTATATGTGCGAGATGTGCCAGATTTATTTCGATTGGCACCTGCACATTAGTGAGGGACTTCAAGACTGCTTCACGGTGTGTAGGGGATGCCATCAATAGTCCCCAAATTGAGATGTTTGCTTGGGACTTCTTAAGTTGAGCCAAGACTGGGTTCTCTGGTTCTTTCTTCAAGCTGTTAGTTCCGACATCATTAGCCCTTGGTTGTTCTACTGCTAGAGCCTTGCCCTTGTAGTCTTTTTCACTTCTAGTTTCCATCACATCGACAGGTTTCTTTACAATAATCTCTATTGGATAGCAGTCTTTATCATCACTGTTTGTTAGGGTGATTATCCCTAGCATAGAATCATCTTCTTCTTTTGATTCTCCTTCCTTGCTTGGGGTGGGAAGTCAAGGTCCTCCAAAAATATCCACAGCCCTAGTTCGTAGCTTCTTGACTGCATTGGAAAGCTATTGGAATGCAGCGTCTACCACCTTTGTAAAAGTGTCATCTGGCCCTATCTCCTCCAGATCATCAAACTGCTCACGGTAGTAATGATTATTGACAGCTACTTCAACCAGCATGTTGTCAATTTCTTCCACCCTTTCCTACATTCTCAATGTGTTGGAGTACACTTCACACAACTTTTCCTCCATCTCTAATGCAGATTCGGCTTCATCCAGATAAACTTGCATCGGCTCTTTAGATCCTTCATCACTTCTTGAATTTGACATAGAATCATCTCCTCCCATGCAGAGGGAGGGATAAATGCCCCCTGTTGGATCAGTTATTAAATCATCACCACCAATAGCATAGACAGAGAAACTTGTCTGATGATCTGATGAGTAATATTCTGACTCATCATCATTGTCATTGTACCAAGGCCTTTGATAGTCATCCCAATCTGGATACCCATCATCCTCTTGAGAATCAGAGTCATCTCCATCATTCTCATCCGTATTCTCGTCATCATCGTCATCGTCATCGTCATCGTCATCATCTTCTTCTTCACTGACTTTCCCCTCACTTGGTTCTTCATCAGATTCTTCTAGACCATCAAATTCTCTAGCATCTAAACGCTCGTAGTATTTAGAGCGTATGGATCGGAAGATTTCTATAGGGTTGGTCTTGACATCAATGGCTCAAAGTTGGACAGTCCTAACTCATCATCCTCTGTGTCACTCCCTATAAGGATTAGAGAGATGTGTTCCTTAACCTGTTCCCCTATGGCCAATGCGGTTACTACTTAGAGAAGATCAACTGTAACCTCTTCAATTACCTTTGGATCATCCTCTGAAGATATAGCAGGCTGAATTAGAGAAGTGGGATCACTTTCCTGGTCTTCTCCTAAAGTATTTATTGATCTTGTTAATGAGGTCATTTTTAGGGAATCTGGTAGTGCAAGCATATCCTTCCAATTGTACCCATTAATCCATCCTTCTTTTGGGTTAGACACCGAACCCTGAGAATGGAATTGGTATGAGGGTGATGAGGGGTAAAAAGCCGGATGGTATGAAGATGATGTAATGTGAGAGGTAGGATATGAAGATTGGGGGTGATAGGATACACCACCACAAATTTAATAAATTACTGAATGGAGTTAATAGAACTGAGAACGAAGAAAAAACCAAGTCATTTAGTAATACGATGAAAGTAAAACCTACACATGGTAGTAAATTCATGACATACAGAAGAAAACCAGAAGTCCAATTTTTTATTCTCCTATTTTTATTCAATTTAATAGTTTTGTAATAAAA
Source organism: Macadamia integrifolia (assembly GCF_013358625.1). Taxonomy (NCBI): domain Eukaryota; kingdom Viridiplantae; phylum Streptophyta; class Magnoliopsida; order Proteales; family Proteaceae; genus Macadamia; species Macadamia integrifolia. Next base: position 455,082 of record NW_024870526.1, on the reverse strand, counting down.
AAAAAATTAATAGTTTTGTATTTACCTTAACTCCAAATCCAACTGAAAATCTAGCAGAATGGAAGCCACCACTTCCTCCACCAATAACAAATATATCAAAATCATACTTCACCCCATCATTAGAGCACCTCACCTCACCATCAATAAGCATCTTCCTTGACATATCCATAGTCTCGAGTTAAGTATATCCCAATGAGAAACTCTCCAATGTCATCATCTTTCTATTGTTGATACTGATGCAGGAGCATTTTCAAATGGGCTAACAACCTAGTCTAATAGGCCCATAAGCCCAAGCCAAAGGATAGAAGCTGGAAATAAAAGTTATAATCCAGGATTTTGGGGTAACTTCACGGTGTCACCTGTACTAACTCAGAAGGAACTAGAAGTCGTGCCATATATGGATGGAAAGATCTAGAAGTCTATTTTCCAAAAAAAAAAAAAAATGTGCACCATTTTCTATTTTCTAGAAGTTATGGCCATTTAGGTAAAGTGTGTCTAGGCTGGCTGCAAACACTTAGAATTCCATAATTCATCTTTTAGTCCAACTTCCATTCAAATTTGGTTCTAGAACTTCTTAGGCATTTTAACCATTATGTTTCTAGACTCTTCGAGATGTGAAGAATGCCTCTCAAGGTTCCCAAGGTCCCTAAGGTCCTTTCCTATTGGATAGTTGTTTGTCCTCCCCATATTTGTTTTTTCCAATTAGTCTTAGTTTCATTCTTGAAAATTTCCTATGCTTGGAAGGTTGTTCCATGGTCATCTATACAAAGCCTACACTAGTGAATGAAATGCATACTTAGAGTTTATTCATAATTTAAGCCATTGGCCTTTGAGAAGAAGTATTTCTTTTTGAGTTCTCCTATTCCTTAGGTGGATTTCCTTTGGGTAGCAAGTTCTTTTTTTTATTCTGAATTGATCACTTGTATTACCTCCTAATCCTGTATAAATTTTCTGGTGTCAAGCTGGTATCAGAGCCTAGGTTCAATAGCGGGTCATCAAAGACGTGGACCAAATGTTGAATCACCAATAGCTCGAGAAAGAAACTTAAGAGACATGAAGATGGATGACTTAAGGAGACAAGTGCAACAATTGTAGGAGCATTTGCAACATGTCGAATTTGTGGAACATGATGATTTTCATCATAATTCGGAGCATGATTCTTCTAATGAAGAGAATGTTAACCCCTTTGGTGGTGCTCGAAGTAAAGGCTTAGATGGAAGAGGTTTCCCTCAACATTGTTATCAAGAACCTTGTCAAGTCTAACATGACAATTTTATAAAGGTTGATACTCCCCAAGTTGAGGGAAAAATGCAATCAGAAGTGTTCTTGGATTGGCTAAATATGGTGGAAAGAGTCTTTGATTACAAAGACATAGCTACTGATCGAAAGGTGAAGTTAGTTGCTATAAAATTGAAAAAGCATGCTTCAATTTGGTGGGAGCACTTGAAGCAACAAAGAGCTCGTGAAGGGAGGAGTCGAATTGTAACATGGGAGAAAATGAATAATGAACTAAAAAGGAAGTTCTTCCTTGAGAACTACCGTCAAGATGCATTCCTTAAATTTTACAATTTTAGATAAAAGGAGTTGTCCGTGGAGGAGTATACACTAGAGTTTGATCATCTCATGATGTGTTGTGACATCTCCAAACTGGAGGAGCAACCCATTGCCCGTTATCTTAGTGGACTTCGACCAGAATCAACAATGTTGTCCAATTGAAATCTTATTGGACTTGTAATGGTGTTTTTCAACTTGTAGTCAAGGTGGAACAACAACTCAAAGAAGCACATGGTAATGGATCTCGATCTTGGAATAAAGAAGGTTATCCCAAACGTGGAAGTGCTTCTACTTCCAAACCAAAGGTAGGCCCTTTAAAGCCACCCCCTAAGAATGTTGAAGCATCAAGTTCCAACCATCCCACCTCTTTCAATTCACGAAAATGTTTCAAGGGTCAAGGGTTTGGACACATCGCTTCCAATTGTTCAAACAATAAGATTGTTTCTTTAGTTGAATAAGATTTTAAAGAAGAACAACAAGTGAACTCATGAACTCATCTAGTTCTAATGAAGGATCAGAAAAGGAAGAGGAAGTTGTCTATTGAGATCAAGGAGAGTCCCTAATCCTTCGTCGAATTTTGAATGCAACCCCTATTGAAGAAGAGACATGGCTACGTTACCATAATTTCACACTAGATGCACCTCTCATGGAAAAGTGTGTAATTTCATCATTGATGGAGGAAGCTGTCAAAAAGTAGTAGCTAAAACAATGGTGGAGAAATTGCAACTCAAGATAGAGAAACATCCTCAACTTTACAAGCTTTCATGGCTTCGCAAAGGAAATGAGGTAAAAGTAGATGAAAGATGCCTTGTTCAATTTTCTAAAAAAAGAAAATATAATGATGAAGTATGGTGTAATGTTGTTCCCATGGATGCTTGCCATTTGCTTCTTGGGAGGCCTTGGCAATTTGATAGAAAAACTAAGCATGATGGGTTCAAGAATACTTATACTTTTAAGAAATATAGAATTAAAGTCACTTTGGGTCCATCCGAAATAGAGAGAAATCCTAAACCTTTAAAAGGGGAGGGAAATAATTTACTCTTAAAATTTGAAGTTGATAAGGCCATAGAAGAATCAAAGGTAGCTTATGCTCTTGTGGTGTTAGAAGAAAATGAAGCAAACTATGTCATCCATTCTCAAGTGCAACCTCTTCTTCAAAAGTTTAAGGATATTGCTCCGGAAGAACTTCCACCTGGTCTTCCACCCATAAGGGATATTCAACATTGCATAGATTTTGTTTGGGAGCAGCCATTCCAAATAAGGTAGCCTATAGAATGAGTCCAAAGGAGCATGAAGAGCTACAACGGCAAGTAGATGACCTTATGGCTAGAGAAATGGTTAGGGAAAGTAAAAGTCCATGTGCTATCCCTGCTCTTCTTGTGCCAAAAAAGGATTGATCTTTGTGTATGTGCATTGATAGAAGAGTGGTGAATAAAATCACCATCAAGTACCGATTCCCTATTCCCTGGCTTGATGATCTTCTTGACTAGCTCCATGGTGCCAATATCTTTTTCAAGATTAATCTTCAAAGTGGATATCATCAAATTCGATCTAGAGACGAGTGGAAAACCTCCTTCAAGACAAGAGATGGCCTTTCTGAATGGATGGTTATGCCTTTTGGCCTTTCTAATGTTCCTAGTACCTTTATGCACCTTATGAATCACATCTTTAAACCATTTATTGGCTGCTTTGTTGTTGTTTATTTTGATGATATTCTTATCTATAGCTCTACCCAAGAGAAGCACTTGGAGCATTTCCATCAAGTTTTTATGGTTCTAAGGGAGCAAAAGTTGTACGCCAACTTAAAGAAGTGCCATTTCTTTACCAATAGCCTTATATTTCTAAGCTATATGGTTTCTGGTGAAGGTATCAAGATTGATCCTAGCAAGGTGGAGGCAATCACAAGTTGGCTTATCCTAACATCTATTTATGACATTCGGAGCTTTCATGGTTTAGCCTCATTTTATCAATGCTGCATCAAGAATTTCAGCACATTTTAGCACTATCATCTCTCCTATCTCCGAATGCTTAAAAGGAGGCAATTCAAGTGGACCAAAGAAGCACAACAAAGCTTTGAACTCCTTAAAAAGAAGGTAACTGAAACTCCTATTCTTACACTCCTAAATTTTGATAAAGTTGTTGAAGTTGATTGTAATGCTTCAAACGTGGGAATTGGTGTGGTTCTGAGCCAAGAAGGAAAGCCTATTGCATTCTTTAGTGAAAAATTAAATAATTCCTGCAAGAACTACTCCACTTATGATAAGGAGTTTTATGCTATTGTTATAACTTGGATCATTGGCAACATTATTTATTATTCAAGGAATTTGTTCTCTTTTCGAATCATGAAGCCTTGAAGTATATTAATACTCAACACAAGCTCAACAACTGGCATGCCAAGTGGGTAGAATTTCTTCAAGCCTTTACTTTTCTTATCAAGCATAAATCTGAAGTTCTTAATCAAGTGGTGGATGCATTAAGTAGAAGACATTCTTTGCTTACCACAATGCAAGTAAAGGTCTTAGGCTTTGACATGATCAAAGAATTATATGAAGATGATCCTGACTTTGGGAATATTTGGAGAGCATGTTCTAGGGGACCCACTCAACAATTTTTGTTGCAAGATGAATTTCTTTTCAAAAATAATTCCTTATGCATTCCAAACTGTTCTCTAAGGGAAGCCATTGTCAATGAAGCCCATGGTTGAGGTCTAGCTAGACACTTTGGAAGAGATAAAACTCTCTTTCTTATAAAAGAAAATTTCTATTAGCCTCGAATAGAGAGAGATGTTAGAAGACATGTGGAGTGATGCAGAACTTGTCACATTGTAAAAATTCATGCCCAAAACACAGGCTTATACACTCCATTACTGGTGCCAATGGCTCCTTGGGAAGATGTGAGCCTAGATTTTGTGGTTGGTTCACTTAGAACCCAAAGGAGTAAAGATTCTATCATGGTGGTCATTGATTGGTACTCTAAAATGGCACATTTTATACCATGTAACAAGACTCTTGATGCTACTCATGTAGCAAATCTTTACTTTCAAGAGATTGTGAGACTTCATGGTATCCCTAAGACAATCACGTCTAATCGGGATTCCAAATTTATAAGTCATTTTTGGCATACGCTTTGGAGGAAGCTTGTCACAACACTTCAATTCAATTTCTCTCATCATCCTCAAACCAATGGATAAACTGAAGTTGTTAATAGAAACATAGAAAATCTTTTAAGGAGTTTAATTGGAAGCAACTTGCGCTAATGGGATCTTATTTTGGCTCTAGCTGAATTTTCTTAAGTCCCTTTGAGGTTGTTTATGATAGGAATCCTATAAGTCCATTGGACTTAGCTCCACTTCCTATCACTCAACATCTCAGTGGAGATGCTGAGGATCAAGCTAACTACATCAAAAGGCTGCATAGCAAGTTCGTGAGAAAATCATTAAACACAATGAGAAGTATCAAGAAAGAGCAACTAAGCATCAGAAGCCTGCTGCTTTTAAAGAAGGAGATTTGGTATGGATCCATCTTCAGGAAGAAAGATTTTTTCGAGGACGTCATGGTAAGCTTAAGCCTAGGGCTGATGATCCTTTCAAGGTGTTACAAAAGATTAGAGAAAATGCCTATAAAACTGAACTCCCTAGTGATTATGCTGTCTCAACAACATTCAATGCTGCAGACCTTTCTCCCTATTATGATAAAGAAAATCTAGAAAACTTAGAGACGAGTTTATGCACAGCAGAAGCGTCTGATGCAGGAGCATTTTCAGATGGGCCAATAACCCAGTCCAATAAGCCCACAAGCTGAAGCTAAAAGGATAGAAGCTGGAAATAAAAGTTGCAATCTAAGATTTTGGGATAACTTCCCGGTGACACTTGTACCAACTCAGAAGGAACTAGAAGTCGTGCCATATATGGATGGAAAGATCTAGAAGTCTATTTTCTAAAAAAATAAAAGGGTGCATCATTTCTATTTTATAGAAGAAGTCATGGCCGTTTTGGTAAAGTGTGTCTGGGCTGGCTGCAAACACTTAGATATCCATAATTCATCTTTTTAGTCCAACTTCCATTCAAATTTGGTTCTATAACTTCTTACGCATGTCAACCATTATGTTTCTAGACTCTTCGAGATGTGAAGAATGCCTCTCAAGGTTCCCAAGGTCCCCAATGTCCCCAAGGTCCTTTCCTATTGGATAGTTGTTTGTCTTCCCCATGTTTATTTTTTCCAATTAGTTTTAGTTTCATTCTTGGAAATTGCCTATGCTTGGAAGATTGTTCCATGGTCATAATTTGAGCCTTTGGTCTTTGAGAAGAAGTAGTTCTTCTTGAGTTTTCTTATCCCTTAGGTGGATTTCCTTTGGATGGCGAGTTCTTTTTTTTTATTCCGAATTGATGACTTGTGTTACCTCTTAATCCTCTATATATTTTCAGGCATTAGATACAAAGAACTTCGTAAAAAAAGTGAGGAAATAGTCGAAACAGATTAGACCAGGAAGTAGAATAACAGAGAGAACCCCTATTTTTTTTTATTGCTAATGGTCAGCAAAAATGTATTACTATGTAAGAAGTGAATGATACAAAATTATCTCTTTGAGATCTTACTCCACCTTCAGCATTGCCATCAGCAGAGAAAGAAAACAAAACAAATTGAAATAAAAAAGTGTTTACATGAACCTGAATCTAGGCCTATTCTAGCTATCCCATTGAAGATTAGAAATAATAAAATCTGGAGCAACTTCCCATGTGTTTGAGGAGCAACTTGTGGCAGCATGTTTTTCCAGCTTATCAGCTGTTGAATTTATCTCTTAGTAGTAGTGAGTTATCACCCATTCCGTATTGTCCAGGTAGTGCCTAAAAAATCTCCATTGCTAATGAAAACGCCAAGGGATTTTATAGTTTATTATATAGGTCATCATTGATTGGGAATCACACTCTATCCATAGTTTATTGTAGCCTCTCTCAACTGCGTATTTCAGACCATGAAAAAAAAAAGCAAATTCAGCCATGAAATTGGAACCAACACCCTCATATATAGCAAAGCAAATCCTACTGGATCCATTCCCATCCCTGATAATACCACCAGCTCTTGAACGACCTGGATTTCCATGAGAACATCCATCAATGTTGAGCTTGAAAAATCCATTAGATGGGACTTCCCAGCGTAATTCCTAAATACTCCTAGCTCGAGGCAAGGAGGTTGAGATGTACAGATTTTTTGTCAAGAGAAGATCTGCAACCGATTTAACCTGCACTGGGTTTACAGCTGAAAAGTCATTGAGATCCTTCAAAATTAATTTATGGATCTGGGTTGTAGTCATGGCAAGCTCATCAAATATTCTTCAATTTCTCTCTGCCCATAGGTGGAAAGGAACAAAAATGACCAGAGGAAGACATAACTTATTACAGAGCACAATTGCTGATTTCCTCTTCCACCAAGAGAAAAGGTTCTCAATTGAAGGAAAACCACTCCATCTTTGATCAAAATAGATCAGTAGAGAGTTCTAAATATTCATAGAGAACTCACACTCCAAGAAAAGATGCTTGAAACTTTCCCCACAATTACCACATAGACTACACCTGGAAACAAGAGGGATAGATTTCATTGAAATCAAGTCATCCATTGGAAAGCAACCTTGCACTAGTCGCCATCCAAAAATAGAGAATCTTGGATGAATATTTTTCTGCCAGATCATGCGCCACCAACCATTTACAAGGTTTTTGTTTCTTATCTTTTCCCAAGATAAAGAGATAGAAAGTTTTCCTGATTCTGTTAAGGACTAGATTCAACTATCAGGCACTCCCATAGATGGAATAGGAATCCTTGCAACTCGATCACAAGATTTAAAAGAAAGTAGAGATTGAAGCACAGGAATATTCCAATTACCATCATGTAAAAAATCAGAGTCTAGGGACAAAGGGCTGCCAACTATAGATTCAGGGGGATTAATATCATCAACCAGAGGAGTAGGACCAACCCAGCGATCATACCAGAATTTGATGTTGGACCTGTCCCTAACAATTCACCTTTCAGAATCAGAAACAAACTCCCAAACCTTTCTAAGATAAAAAATAATATATAAGGAAAGAGCATACCTCTTGAGGCTACCTTCGCTTGTCATAAATCTTCCTCTAAGAAACAAAAGCAAACTCTGAGGAATTAGAGCGAATATACTGGCAAAACTTCACAATCAATGCCAGGTTGACATCCCTTAATTGGTGAATGCCCAAAACCACTTCATCTTTTGGCTTGCAAACCGTGTCCCACTTTATTGTAATTGATTTAGAGTTATTTGCATCCCCGCTCCAGATAAAATTTATGATCCATCATTCCACTTAGGCAATAGACGAGGCAGGCCAAAGGTAAACTGAGAAATTGTGCAAAGGAATGCTACATATAACAGTCTTTACTAGCTCCACTCTCCTTGCCAGAGAAAGGAGTCTTCCTTTCCATCTAGCGAGCTTGGCTTTGAACTTATCAACCAAAAGGAGAATCCTTTCCTTCTTAACTAGACCTTTAAAAATATCAATGCCTAGGTATCGTGTAGGGAAGTCATAGCTTGGGATGTTAAGAATTTCTTTAATCCTGTGCCTTCGATCCGCTGGGATGGAGCTCAAAAATATTTTGCTTTTCTTAAGATTGATGAGATGCCCTGAAAAAGCTTGATACAACTCTAGGAAATTTTAAATACTTCAAACACCTCTCAAATCTGTACTCATAAATATCAACAGATCATAAGCATAGAGAAGATGAGAGGGCGTATAAACATTCCTTGGACCTGGAATTAGCTTTATATGACCCTTAACCCTGAGATCTCTAAGGCTATGGCACAAGACTTCTTCAACCAGAATAAAAAGCATGGGAGACAGAAGGTCCCCTTGATGAAGGCCTCTCTCAACACCAAAGAACCCCATAGGACCGCAATTAACAAGAACAGAAATCCTAGTAGAAATAAAAATTTCCTCAACCCATTTTATCCAGGTTTGGTTAAAACCAAACCTTTCCATAAATAGTAAATTCCACTCCAGGGTGTCGAAAGCTTTTTGAATGTCAAGCTTTAGCCCTATGCTGACTCCATAGAACTGTTTGGAGACCATATTAGCAATTTCAGAAGCAACTCCAATATTAGAGAAAATCACTTTACCTTTCTGGAAAGCTCCTTGCTCTTCAGATATCAAGCGGGGAAGAGAGAGCACAGCCTGGTGCTCATAATTTTTGGAATAAATTTTAGAAAAAAAAATTCCCCAAACAAATAGGTCTATATTGACCCACTTTGCATGCATTATCCACTTTAGGGATCAATGTAAGAAAGTTACTATTTGCTCCTTCAGTAATAATCCCCTCAATGAAAAAATTCTGAATAGCGTGACTGACGTCCTTACCTACTATATCCCAGCAGGTAGTATAGAAAACTCCAGAGAATCCATCAAGACCAAGTGCACTGAAAGGATCAAGATCCCAAACTGCCCTCTTTATTTCATCAGCTGGAGGGGATTTTAGTGAGGCTATCATTATCTGTCACACCCCGTTCTCACAGAATCGGACCGGTGACCAAGTTAACTCTTATTAACCCAAAATCTGTTAGGATCATCTGATACAGTAACCACATCACAGCATACACACACACACTAAGTTAAGCAAGTTCTGTATTTCAGCGAAAGTCTTACATGTACATACCTGTAAATACCCAATACTCTTGATATCCAAATTGTATTACATAGTACATATACATGTGGGCCCGTAGACATGATATGTACACAAGAATTACAATTTAAACATCTAGAGCACAAAAGGGGTAACATCATAAAATAATAAAAAAGAAACCCGGGTTGGTATCAGTGTTGCTGTCCCGCAACAAAACTCTCCCACGGGCTCTCGGCCCAGTGCCCAAGATCTTCAGGGACCCACCAGTCCTCAGCTGGAAAATCCACAGTGGGTCTCAACTCTAGCTCTTTAGCTAGATAACCTGCAAGATCATCTAAAAAGTGGGGCACACATGGGATGAGCTCACTAGCCTAGTAAGTAAAAGGAAATACCAAGCAATCATTCGTAATACAAATGCAACTATATATATGCAAGTTCATTTATTATTTTCAACCACCTACACATCACATCTAAGTAATATTTCATGTGCTACTTGCAATTATAGTGCACAGGTACGAGCCGTGAACCCCATCCCGCGATATGCCCATAGGGTTATCGAAGAAGGCCAGCTGTGGGTACCAGAAAAGTAAATGGGCCTTGTACTGCATTAAAGTAAAATGGGCCTTACCCTACATTAAAGTAAAATGGACCTTGCCCTGTATTAATTTAAAAGTAGTATGATTGGCCCTCTTATTATATCACCAAAGTTGTCGACTGTCCTAGTGATCAGCTTGACGTACTTCTAACCACCACCGTTGGTACATAACCTCAGACTTCCCCCAGTGATATACCCAACACCTAAACCCCTGCTAGGAAGGGTCATAGCATAGAGATATGTCATTCCTAACCGCATGCTCCTATATGAAATAGTACGACTTGATAGTGCCACTGCATCCTATTCCATTGGCCACCAATGCATTGGTGTCCAAGCCAACTACGACATCTAGTTTAGCAATAAATCATATTCAATAATTGAAAGCCATCCATCTTATATCTCAAAGCAGGAATAAGCATTTAATAATTAAAGATAATAGCATATCAAGTCATAAATTAATTTTATAATGCACCCATCAAGGTATGTAAATGACATTTGAAGATGGCTAGGCTACGCACAATAATGAAATGATGACATGGCTAGTCTACAAAAATAATGGAATGATGCAAAAACACTCCAAAAATAAAGTCAATGTTCTCTTCCCACTTACCTAGTTGTGTACAATGATCACCCTTTGCACAAGGAAGATCCGACGTGCGGCGACGTGAATTTCTAGTTCAACCTATCATAAAAGATATTAAGCTTAGTATATCTCCACTTGAGCTTAGTACATCTCCACTTTAGGCTCATAACCAATGAGGTATGATGATCCCAATGTGTTTAGAATCATGAAAGTAGGTTGCTTGATAAATTTGGGCCCAATTGGAACCCGAAAAGTCTGATTGGTAGGTCAACCAACGGGCAAGGCACCCACCAGTCCCTGCTCGCCTGTCGATCCAGGGATACTGCCTTGCCCACCAGCCCATACTCACTAGTTGGCCTAGGAGCCCTGCCTGGACTAGTGGGCTAGGAGCAAGGGGCCTAGTGCCCACCAGTCCTTGCTCGCCACTTGACCCAGGGGCACTGCCTGGACCAACAGGCTCGAATTGGTGGGTCCATCCACTTTCAAGGCACCCACCAATCGGAGTCGGGATTTTATTGTTCACTCCCATTCTTCATCCCACCTTGGGGAAACCACCACGGGTCAATTCTACTTCCATTTCCAAAAATCTAAGGTTCCATATGATTCCAACATAGATCTAGGATTAATTAAAAGTTTTAAGCTTAGATTTTACCTCTTTGCTTAAGAACACTTCAAAACCTCAAATCTTCTCTTTAACTCAAGAGATCAACAAATGCTTCAAAAATCTTGTAAGTTCTTCCTTAAAATGCTTCATAAACAACATGTAGGTCCTTTATTAAACCTTAGATTCACATTCCCAAGAGAGATTAACAAGATCTAAAGGATTCCTAACCAAATCATAGGATTTCACTTGGGGTTTCATGAGGGTTTAAGAAATACCATCTTTACTCACTTAAAAACATAGATCTTGAGATGAGGGTCGCTAATCCGGTGTCAAATTCAAGATGTCTGACCCCGGCAATGGACAACGATCATCTTCTTCCCCGTTTCTTCCTTCTTTTTTCCTTCTCTCTCCTTCTTTTCTCTCTTTTCTTTACTTTTCTCACCCACCACGTAAAACAATAAATGAGGGTGAAGAAAGTAATAAATGCTATTTATAGTGGGGTCAAAATATCTAAAGATCAAAGTGGTAGGTCACACTGGTGGGTCTGACCCATCCATGACCACCCACCAATCGGCAAAAACTTTACCGAATCATTGGGATTTCGATGGGGCTCGGCCTCTTACATGTATTTCACTCTCAGGAACTGATTAACACACATACTTGACACAAAATACAGCTACGTACCTTTATTGTGTGTACATGGCCTGGTGATACATGCAAGTGCATGGCTTGGGCACACAGACTTCTCTAGACACCGAATCCAACTTGTCTAGTCAACACGCATTTAGAGTCACCCTTGCCATCATGTTCCATAAGGTACTTGCCACGGCTTGCTCTAGTCTCGGTCTTGTAAGACCAAATAGAACCAACCGAGAAATTAGACCGGGTTTGGAGAGTAGGGTATCACATTATCCATATCAGTGAGTATCTTAGGAATGACTGATAATAATGAAGCATTACTAGTAGAGACCTCCTTTTTTTACAAATTCCTCATAGTGGGAAACCAGTCGCTGGCCAATAGCATCCCCTTCAGTTAGGATATCTCCATTAACATCCTGAAGCTCTATGATCATGTTTTTTATATTTTTGGATCTTTGCTAAAAGGTGGAAGAACTTTGAGCAGTAGTACCCTTCTCTAAGGCATTAGATCCTAGACTTTTCACACCAAAGTTTTTCTTGAAGTAGAACCACCTTATTTAGCTCTTCTTTAGCTTGCAATTCTTGACTGAAAAGATCATCATCAATACCATTGGCATCGATTGTCTGTTGGATGGATTGTAGAGCTACTGACCTGCTACCAACCTCTAAATCAATCTTAGGGAATACCGATCTTGCCCATTTGCGAAGAGGATCTTTTAGACATTTCAGCTTTTGAAGAACCATATACATTGGAGGGCCTTGAATTGGGGTCATCCAAGAGGATCTGACTGTGTCCTTGAAGCCCATATGCTCAAACCAGAATCTCTGCATATAAAAGGGAGCATTGAGAGGGTGAGGGACCTTAAAGCAATTCAAAACAATGGGTGAATGATCCGAATATCTGTGGGGGAGGATCCGCTGAGAACACCCAGGAAACACATCTATCCATTCTTGGTTATAGAGGCTACGATCAAGAACACTGGCACTACCCAATCTTCTTTATTTGACCAAGAGATTTCAATCTAGTGGAAGGGATGCAAAAAAGAGAGGCAGCATCCATAAAAGAAGAAAATTCATCTGAAGAACTAGAGTTAAATTTTCCCGAGCCCCTCTTCTCATGGGAGAATAAATAAGTGTTAAAACCACCCATAACAAGCCATGGGATTACCGAACTAGCTAGGCCACAGAGATCACACCAAAGATGCCTTCTAGCTGTTCTAAAGCAATTAACATGAATGACAAACATAAAAAATTTAACTCACTTTACCTCTATATACATTGAGATGTGTTGGTCAGAACTGAGAACTACCACAAGCTGCTTAATCACCTCCTTCCAAAAAAACCAAATATTTGGAGATGAAGCGTCTCTAGAATTATGAATAAAATTTGAACATTAACCCAGAGAGCAAAGGAATCTCTTTGGGCATTTAATAGGATCAATTTTAGGCTCAGCAATACATAGGAAAGACGGGTTTTGCTCTTTAACAAGTTACCGCAACGCCGCACGAGCATGACTGTTGCCCACCCCTCTAATATTCCAGAAGATGCACTTCAATGGGGAATGGATTTATTGGACTACCTAGTGGTGCGACAAGTGGCACCCACCCCATTGATCAAAATCAAATTCTGCTCTTTGCCTCCTTGCCAGCGCTACTAGCCCTGAGCAATCGGTAAGATCGCCCCCACTCTAGCCTTACCTTTCCTCCATGTGACAGTAGTGAAAGAGCCCTCCTTCGCCAAGGGGGAGTGCATGGAGCGATCATGGTGAACAATAGATGTTCTACCATGATCCGCAACCTCAATAGCAGCATAAGCTACTTCAAGATTCAAGAAAACCTCCGAGTCTTCATGAGAATGGACCGATGCAACCATCAACAACTTCGCGTGATAAACACCATAGATGCAGGGCCCACAGCTGGGGAAACACGATGTCGTCAAAAAAGAAAAAGGTTATGTGCGAAGTGTCCACTCCACAACCTAGTCCCACAAGAAAGAGAAGATTCGGCTAGTCATCTCATTTGGCAAAGAAGACCTTGGAGAAGTACGTGTCATGAGATGATGCGCTAGTAATGACCTTAGAGATTGCGAATTGTACAATAAAGCGAGACCCAGTGGACATTGAAAGCTGGGAGGAGGACTTCTTAAGCAAATAGACTTCCAACTTTATAAATTTGTGGGACCTTAGGTTAAGGTGGAAGGATCGGTCGAATTACCAATCTTGGAGGGAACAGGGTGATGTATAGCTTCGGTGATGATGAACTTTATGATCAATAATATCCCTCCACATACAATGTGATTCTTGGAAGGCTAGGTCTAAACAACATGTAGACAGTGGTGTTGACACACCATCTAAGCCTAAAGTTCTCGACGGAATGTGGGATCAGAGAATGGAAGGACATCATTATACAAGAAGTGCTACATCAAGGATTTACATAGAAAGAACATAGAAGCTTTACAAATTGTACTAGAAGATCTTTATGATGATTAGAGTCAGCAAAGGGGAGAACCCGTGGAGGAGTTAATTGAGGTGGAAATTGAAGAAGGGGATCCAAGCAGAAAGGCTTGTGCATCAATGATAGAACAACAAAAGACCAACTTGAAACAATATTTTAGGAAAAATGTGAACATATTTGCGTGGTCAACAACATACATGCTTGGGATATCCTGTGGTGTCATTGAGCACAAGTTGAATGAGGATCCAACTTGGAAGCCCTTTAAGCAAAAAGAAGAATATTCCCACTGGAGAAGCAAGTGACGATTGATGAAGAGGTTGACAAACTATTCTATGCATGCTTATTAAGGAAGAAAGCTTCACTGATGGGCTCAAAAATGTACTGATGGTAAAGAAGGAAAATGGTAAATGAAAAATTTGCATCGACTTCACGCACCTCAACAAGGCTTAACCTAAAGACAGTTACCCTCTCCCCAGAATTGATCAATTGATCAACACAACAACTGGGCACCAGATGATGAGTTTCATGGATGCATATTTGGGGTATAACCACATCAAAATGTATAAATAGGATAGACAGAAGACCTAGGGTTGTCAATTGGTCAGTTTCGGTCGGTTTGAATCGGTTCTGGTCCGAGAATATGTAAGATCGAAACCAAACCATTAATAATTTTGGTTTTCGGCCGGTTTTAGTCTCGGTCTGGTTTGGTTTCAGGTTATTTCAATTTCTGAGTATTGGGCTCATACCGGTTTGATTTCGGTTTAACTCTTTTCACGTACTCAAAGAATATCAACAAACCAAGTCATTTATCTACATTTAAAGAATTTAATCTGATATAGGGGGGAAAAAGGAAAGTAAGAAGCTACTTTAAAAAGAAAAAAGAAAATAGAGTAAGAAAGTATATCAAATCTTAAAAGTTAAAACCTAAAAAAAAATAAAAAATTATAATATCTATGATCCATCCATCTATTGAATGAATTCAACCATTGTTTCTTTACCAGAAAAAAGAAAAATTCTGCCATTGTTCACTGTCATCCTCACAAGTTAAAACATTCTAAGAAATTAAAAATTATAATATCCAATTATCCATCCGATGATCCATTCATCCATTGAGTAAAATCAGCCATTGTTCACTCTTATTCTCCCAGTTAAAACCTATATATATATATATATATATATATGAAAAAAGAATCAATCCGCCCCAATTTATAAAGATAAAAACTAGCACATGTTGAAGTTTGAAAATAAGATTGATTGGTACCACATAGGCTATGTCAGTGGCATCATCAACAGGCTCAACTGTAGACAAAATACAATTAATCAATAATTATTAATAGACTTGGTAACTAAGTCTAGTACAAATAAAAAAATAAGTGAATGGAAATCACCTCTAAAATCTAAATCAAATAGCCAATCTCGAAAAAAAATCAATGCTTCAACATTGGTAGGCAGTAGTTTACTCCGATATTTATCAATAACACGACCCCCTGCGCTAAAAGTAGACTCTGAGGTAACCATTGAAACTGGAATAGCTAAGACATCATGAGCCATCCGAGCGATGTCTGGATACCTTGTCCAATTTGATCTCCAAAATGAAAACACATCAAACCCATTGATATCATCACTGAATGGGGTCTTTGGTTCATCTAGATATACATCTAGTTGTAATTTAGATCCATTATCAACTTCAGCAATCTCAGATGTCGTAAATTCCTACAGAATATATGAAAAATACAGAGTACAAGTAGTTAGTACTTAGCCTTCATGACTATTAAAACTTGTAAATAAAAAAATAATAAAGTTGTAAAATGTTGAATTTATGTACCACTATATTTCGAAGAGATCTAGAAGTCCATGTTTGATTTAGTAAAGTTGTAGAAGACTCAATATCACTTATATCCATGCTCTTGTAGTCATTAAATAGCCCATAAAATGCACTTTTTACAAGACTAGAAACCTTAGAAGAGTTTGGGTCCAAGGGAGAGAGCTTTTTAAATGCCCAATTCACAAATCCAAGCTTGTAGTGAGGGTCAAACACTAAGGCAATGGCCAATATCACACTATACCGAGTCCAATACTTATCAAATTTCTTCCTCATTTCCATAGCCATTCCCTTTATGAAATCTTCTTTATTTGATGCCTCTTCCAATAAACTTTGGTAGATATCCCACACACTAGGAAAATATAGATTTAGAGTGGGATACTTAGAACCAGAAAGCAAAACTGTATTTTCATTGAAGGGTTGCAAAAAATTCATTAGTTTTTCAATCTTCGACCATTATTCAGAATCTGGATAAGTCTTATGAGGGGGTCCATTAACTGAAGCTGCTCAAATCCTCTCCTATAAAACAAGGCAGACTCAAGCATGTGATAGGTTGAGTTCCATCTCGTATAGACATCGGCATGCAAACCCTTACTAATAACTATTCCCGCTTGTTTACAACACTCCAGAAAGCTTACATTTCTTGCTTGGGATGCTTTCACATAACCAACACTAGCACAAACCAATAACACGGAATCATCTATGCACATCTTCATAATCTTTACCATCAAGTGGTGTAAATTCATCCCACACAGAACTTCTTTTTCTCCTTTTGTTATTTGAAGCTATTGTGCTTGCAGTAGTTACTGTAGTTGATCCTTCTTTAGGTAACTAAAATCCATCATTAGAATCGTCATCAACATTAAGATCAAGACAAGGCTGCTCCTCAATATCTTCGACACAGGTAGGTCATTTTGACATTTTTGGTGCTAACTACTGCCAATAAGATAAGTTAAAAATATACAACATATTCTAAATCAATGCACCTAGTAAATTAGTAACAACAGCAAACCAAAGGCCATGGTTTAAAGAATATAATAACATTTCAGAAAAATCAATAGTTAAAACACGCCAAGGCCATGCCAGCACAACATAGTTTGGGTCTTTAAATCATATTGTGCGAAACATCCCTTTGGGTTAGAAAAGCCATGCAATTGGCTATTTGGCACCCAAAGTACAATCATTTTCACTTAAACCCCGCATTTCCATTGTTTTGGGTATTTTTCGTAATGTTTCAATCATAAAATATTAAAAAATATCAAAATATGTTGGAATGGTCCAATATTTTTTTAGAACATTCTATCAACCTTTGGAAGACATCCAAAATTTAGTTTTCAGAAAAATACATTAAAATGGATTTTTCATAGTTTTTTGAATTTAAAATGTTTTTTAATATTAAAAAATTAATAAAAAAATAAATATTTATCCGAAGACGGTGATTTTTATATGAAAATAATCTTTGGATTTTTCCTTAATTTCTTACCAAGTTTCATTTGATTTGGATATTTGTAGCTCAAAAAATAGAATGGTATATTTTTGGGGGGTGGTCATGTCTCCTTCTGGAAATGGACAAAGAGTATAAGAGCTACCTTGAGGGAGGGGGGTGTCACTCCCAGGGTGGTTTTTGAGGGGCCGCATCGAGGGGCAGCAGACGATGAGGGGGCATGGTAGGCAATCCGAAAAGAACCCATGGCATGGTAAAAGAAGTGAAATGGCACGTGGGTTTCGATGAGTTGGCCCTCGGTGTGCGCTGAGGCCTGCCACTGCGTGCGGCTGGACGTGCATAGCCGCCTGCCTTCCATGCCATGTGCCCGCAGCTACTGTAACGTGTGCCAGTCACGGCAGAGCATGCTCTACGAAGGTGGACGTGCTTGCGAATGGTGAGCCCTTCTGTCATGCAACGCCGCCCCCTTCTTCCGTATGGCCTTGCCCGCCACCGTGGGCTGCTGGGCGCACATGGACGGGTACCATGCACTGTCACGCCCCAACTTTTGATGCCACATGTGCCCCTCGACGCATAGCATTTCCAAGGAAGGTGTGGTTTGTGAGAACATGTACATGGCGCGTCCGTCCCGACAGTCTTCCCCTTTGCCACATATAGTTGCTTGCCAGTGTGTGCTGCTGGGCGCGCATGGCTTCCTGCCTTGCGCTGCAGTGCCTCCACATCTTGCGCCGCATGTGTCAAACGCCGTAAAGCATGACTAAGAGTGGCATCGCCTGTGCAAGACGCCTTCACGGTATGTTGGTTTCGAAGATTTTGCCCTTGGTGTGTGTTGTGCCTGCCACGGCGTGCTGCTTTGCCCTCATGGTT